>NC_087209.1:89438513-89446013 GCF_015104395.2 Macrobrachium nipponense | reverse complement strand
TTCTAGGAATATCTAAAAACCTTTCATCATAAGGTAATTTTAGAATGTTATGCTTACTAAATTCAAGTTTGTCATTAGTTGAATAAATGTTTTTCTAGCTCTTTTCCATGCCACATCTACAAAAGTCCTTGGGTATTTAAGTTTCAATGCAATATCATAAATAGTTTTTAATTTCAGCGTCAATAAACTGCGGGCTACAGACACGTAAAGCCCTTAGGAACATCCCAGAAAAAAACAGAGAATTTAACATTTTGATGGTGATTGGAGTAGTAATGAACAAAGAGGCAATATTAGTTGATTTTCGAAAGACTGAAAAGGTGAAAGTTTCTATCATTTCTATGGACAGTTACATCAAGAAAACAAATTCAAATTACAATTTCTTTTTTCCTCTACAGAAATATTTATAGAAGGGACTAAATTATTGAGATTATTAAGGAATTCCTGGAGGTTTTCGTGAACTGGCCAAATACAGAATATATCATCCACGTATCTAAACCAAATAACTTTTTGGGGGCAAATTCTTGGTAAGAGTTTTGTCTCAAAAAATTCCATGTAAATATTGCTAAGGACAGGAGATAAGGGATTACCCATGGCCATGCCAAACTTTTGTACAAAAAATTCCCCATTGAAACAAAATTTACTATCTTTGATACATAACCTTATGAGACTAATGAGATTTTCTACACTTAAGGGAATGTCATGACGCTCTAATTCCTCTTCCAAATATTCAAGTAAGTCATCTACAGGCACTTTTTGTAAATAAAGAGACAACATCAAAACTAACCATATTAAAATCATAATTCAAATTTAAACTATTCAATTTGTTTATAAAATCAACATTGTTTTTAACATTCGTGTTAGAAATATTTCCTACCAAAGGAGTAAGAATTTTTACAAGCCATTTAGATAAATTATACGAAACTGAGCCCACTGAACTAATGATTGGTCTGATAGGGTTATTGATTTTATGTGTCTTGACTAAACCATAAATGTAAGGTAGGGAGGCGCATTGCGGTGTAAACTGTTTAATTAAATGGTCCAAGCCCTTCAAAATGGATTTAATTTGTTTATTAAAATGGGAGTTAACTGTCTGTGTAGGGTCAGACCTCAGTTTCGTATAAGTATCAGTGTCATTTAGCAATGTCATTATTTTACTTTATATAGTCACTTTTATTGATAATTACCACTGCATTAGATTTATCTGCTGTTTTGTCACCTTCACTGTTTCGTCTTCTTTAATTTTCTTAAAAGCCTGGAGAAATCTCACGGGTACATTAGGGGGAGAAGGTTTACTCATAGCACCATACACAATACCTTTACAAATAAATTGATATCATCAGGGCATAGGTTTTGATTCAATTTTTCTAAATAACAAAGGATTTTGAGATGTCGACACAGTCCAGGTTACCATTAAATACACCAAAGCTTAACCCTATCCCAAAGCTGCTGTCGTAGCACTATCCACTGGTTTGTCAGATAAATTAATCATTAAGTCCACGTTGGCATGCTTAGTCCAGTCGCTTTCAGCAATAAGATTTTTCAGCTTGACTTGGAGCTTCCTTTCAAGACGGTTGCAGCACTTTCTCAATTTTCCATAGCAATAGTCCAGCATCCGATTCTTCCAATCGACAGGAACCGTCTGATTAAAGCTATACCGTCTTGCGTTCTAAGTGTACGGAACGCATCATCTACTTCCACTTTTGTGATGTCGATGTGTTTCTGAAGTATGATGCGTTGAAACTCGTCGAAAGGTCGCTCTGCTAGGCGAAGAATTCTCACTGGTAAAATCGACTTGGGCATCACTTGCTCGTTCATGCACTTCCGTAGAAAGTTGAGTCGGAGTTTCAGTTTGTGAGCGATGATAAGAGCATTACAGAAGATGTCACGAATAGAACAAGGCTCGGAAAATTCAAAGAAAAGGCGTAGAAGTTGCGTGTGGTTTCCATTATGCTTAAAAAATCACAGTAGATGCATAATGGAAACCACACGCAACTTCTACGCCTTTTCTTTGAATTTTCCGAGCCTTGTTCTATTCGTGACATCCTTCTGTAATGCTCTTATCATCGCTCACAAACTGAAACTCCGACTCAACTTTCTACGGAAGTGCATGAACGAGCAAGTGATGCCCAAGTCGATTTTACCAGTGAGAATTCTTCGCCTAGCAGAGCGACCTTTCGACGAGTTTCAACGCATTCAATTACTTCAGTGAAACACATCGACATCACAAAAGTGGAAGTAGATGATGCGTTCCGTACACTTATTGAAGCAGACGGTATAGCTTTAATCAGACGGTTCCTGTCGATTGGAAGAATCGGATGCTGGACTATTGCTATGGAAAATTGAGAAAGTGCTGCAACCGTCTTGAAAGGAAGCTCCAAGTCAAGCTGAAAAATCTTATTGCTGAAAGCGACTGGACTAAGCATGCCAACGTGGACTTCATGATTAATTTATCTGACAAACCAGTGGATAGTGCTACGACAGCAGCTTTGGGATATGGGTTAAGCTTTGGTGTATTTAATGGTAACCTGGACTGTGTCGACATCTCAAAATCCTTTTGTTATTTAGAAAAATTGAATCAAAACCTATGCCCTGATGATATCAATATTTGTAAAGGTATTGTGTATGGTGCTATGAGTAAACCTTCTCCCCCTAATGTACCCGTGAGATTTCTCCAGGCTTTTAAGAAAATTAAAGAAGACGAAACAGTGAAGGTGACAAAAGCAGATAAATCTAATGCATTGGTAATTATCAATAAAGTGACTATATAAGTAAAATAATGACATTGCTAAATGACACTGATACTTATACGAAACTGAGGTCTGACCCTACACAGACAGTTAACTCCCATTTTAATAAACAAATTAAATCCATTTTGAAGGGCTTGGACCATTTAATTAAACAGTTTACACCGCAATGCGCCTCCCTACCTTACATTTATGGTTTATGTCAGACACATAAAATCAATAACCTATCAGACCAATCATTAGTTCAGTGGGCTCAGTTTCGTATAATTTATCTAAATGGCTTGTAAAAATTCTTACTCCTTTGGTAGGAAATATTTCTAACACGAATGTTAAAAACAATGTTGATTTTATAAACAAATTGAATAGTTTAAATTTGAATTATGATTTTAATATGTTGTCTCTTTATTTACAAAAGTGCCTGTAGATGACTTACTTGAATATTTGGAAGAGGAATTAGAGCGTCATGACATTCCCTTAAGTGTAGAAAATCTCATTAGTCTCATAAGGTTATGTATCAAAAGATAGTAAATTTTGTTTCAATGGGGAATTTTTTGTACAAAAGTTTGGCATGGCCATGGGTAATCCCTTATCTCCTGTCCTTAGCAATATTTACATGGAATTTTTTGAGACAAAACTCTTACCAAAAATTTTGCCCCAAAAAGTTATTTGGTTTAGATACGTGGATGATATATTCTGTATTTGGCCAGTTCACGAAACCTCCAGGAATTCCTTAATAATCTCAATAATTTTAGTCCCTTCTATAAATTTACTGTAGAGGAAAAAAGAAATTGTAATTTGAATTTTCTTGATGTAACTGTCCATAGAAATGATAGAAATTTCACCTTTTCAGTCTTTCGAAAATCAACTAATATTGCCTCTTTTGTTCATTACTACTCCAATCACCATCAAAATGTTAAATTCTCTGTTTTTTCTGGGATGTTCCTAAGGGCTTTACGTGTCTGTAGCCCGCAGTTTATTGACGCTGAAATTAAAACTATTTATGATATTGCATTGAAACTTAAATACCCAAGGACTTTTGTAGATGTGGCATGGAAAAGAGCTAGAAAAACATTTTATTCAACTAATGACAAACTTGAATTTAGTAAGCATAACATTCTAAAATTACCTTATGATGAAAGGTTTTTAGATATTCCTAGAATTTTAAAGCTTTTTAACATAAATGTTGTTTTCAGTAATATTAATGTCAAGAGTTTAGTAATCAAAAATTCTCCTAAAGATCTTCCAGGCTGCATATATGAAATTCCTTGCAAAAAGTGTGATAAAATCTATTACGGACGACTGGCAAATCTCTTTCACAGCGTCTTAAGCAACATCAATATTCTGTGAGAACTGGGTCAAATATCGAATGCATTATTTGTACATATAGAGATTTAGACCATCCTATTAACTGGAGTCAAGCAAGAGCCTTAGTCCCATGTAATGACACAGTTAAAAGGAATATCATTGAATCTTGTTTTATCAAGTCAAATAATAGAAATGTTCTAAATTTAAGTCTTGGTTTATTTAAACTTGATGCTTTCATAATGAAAAAAGTTGTAGATAAATATAAGCAACAAAATTAATATATTCAGTTTTTACATGTTTTGGACTGTAAGATACTTTGTAATTTCGGTTAGGGTCAGAATCTGTTTAAGTTTGTGACCGTGTGATATCCGATAATCCTGGATTATCCCTTTTAATTTTTACCCTTTTGATAATTAACCATCTGGTATTTCCTGATCTTGTTTGTACCTGAGGCCTTCCTCTCCGATTGTACTTTAGTAGCTCCTTGACGATGTCTGAATAAAGACGAAAGCGCTTGGATTCCTGTCTATCATTTCCCGTGGTATTCGCTTATATATATATATATATATATATATATATATATATATATATATATATATATATATATATATATATATATATATATATATATGTGTGTGTGTGTGTGTGTGTGTGTGTGTGTGTGTGTGTGTGTGTGTGTGTGTGTGTGTGTATGTTGAAGCTGTGCTATACAGTTAAATATTTATAAAACATGAAAAGATGAATTTTGAAAGTAAGTAATGCCTAAATTATTACGTATTTTATTTGGAATTTTGGAGATTTGGTATTTTACTGACTACAGACATTCCATTGAAGCCCAGAACCAACTGACTAGATAAAATAGTCAGAATATAAATGAAAAACGATTAAAGCGGTTGAATAGTAATTCAACCATTTTAATTTATTTAGATCTTTTTTTGGCTTATTAATAATGTATTCTTTGTGAAAAATACATGATTTAAAACAGTTGGTTTGTAAATACAAAATCCTGTTGGCTTGGTAATGCATGTAAAGTGAGAAGATATAGCTTACATTGCGGATGCGCGGTGGTCATTTTGGAAATCAGCATTTAGATTACCCAATAATATATTTTGAAGATCCATTAGATTCCTGGTCCCCGAAAATATATATTTATAAAGTTCATTCCTATCTGTATCTCATGTGCTCGCCATCTTGGATTTCATACCCTTAGATTGATGTTTCATAAAATGTCCACACCAATTATTTTTTCTTCAAGATTATGATGGCCTTCTTACAAATTCAAGTGAGTTTTTACTTTTCAAAAATAAAGCATGAAATTACAAATCTTCGCACACTACATACACAAGTTCGCTACTGTCGTGTCGCCAAGTGAGACTCACCTGGACAACGGCGCTACAAATCTTTCTGATCCTACCTTTCTTCGGTCCATTTTATAAAGAGCATTAATAGATAATACCTGCAATAAAGATTTTTTTACTTTATAGTGATTACAAGACGTTCCCCAGCTGGTACAAAATTTCTCCTGGTTATTTCATTTGGTTTTATACTGACTCTTAACTCATTCAGTAAAGGATCAATGTGTTCTTGGGCGTCCTAGAATGATTCAAGAAATTATCATCTTGCATTTGCAATGACATAAAGTAAATGAAACTGGCTCTCATTTCTGTTGGATGGACCTAATGCATTCTTTCTGCAACTTTGCGTCTTTCGTCGTAGTGGAGACTACAGCGTTTCTTCTTCAAAATCCATCATTGCAGTGGGCCTATCATATGGTCTCACTGAGGCTCCTAAAAAAACGCACGTGAAGCGTGCTGGAGCCACACAATGGTTTTAAAGAAAACGCCTGCATGTGGTCCTTGTGAGTTGGCCATTAAAATGGAAAAACTTTAGTCCAAATATTCAAGCTGAAGTATTCTAAATGTCTTGCAATAAAAAAAATAGGCTGATTATACTAGCCTTTTAACAATGCACCTGGTTATTCAATGGAATAGGTTAGTCAAAATTTTCAAGCTCATGTTCTAAGTTTGTTAATTTCTTACAATTAAAGATGAATTTGATCACTCAAAAGTTTTAACCGATGACTGACTGATACCCATTTATACGCTGCACGCACCCATATATAATATGTGTGTGTGTGTCTGTATGTGTATGTGTACATGTGTGTGAGATGTGATCTCAACTTCCAGACGTCCAAGGAATTTCTTGGCTAATGTTAACACTACAAGCCAAGCCCCTATCCGAGCGTTGTATAAACGAAGTAACTATCACTTCCCGAGGAAGGATTTGAACTTACCACGGGAAGTAAAGTGAAAACGTTCAAACACTCTTTGCTTGCATGCCAGGATAAAGGTTAATTGGGATAAAAGAAAGTATAATATAAAATGAAGTTCGAAAATCGAGTCTGAATAATATATATTATATTTATATATTAATATATATATTATATATATCTATATATATAATATATATATATAGATAATATTGTATAATAATATTATATTATATACATATATATATATAATATATAATATTATATTATACCAGATCTAATTATATAATAATATATATAATATTATATTATATATATATAGATAGTTATATAGATATATATATATATATATATCTATATATATATATCATATTATAATATAGTATAATAATATATAGTTATATATATATATACAATATTTACACACACACACACACACACACATATATATATATATATATATATATATTCTATATATATAATATTATTATATATATATAATATATATATATATATATATATATATATATATTATATACATTTATATATATATATATATAATATATATATATATATATATATATACATATACATATATATATAATATATATCTATATATATATATATATTATATATATATATATATATATATACATATATATATATATATATATATGTGTGTGTTTGTTTATTTATATATATATATATATATATATTATATATATATATATATATATATATATATATATATATATATATATATATATATATATATATATATATATAATATATATATATATATATATATATATATATATATATATATGGCATATATATTACATCTTGAATAGGATGTAACGAACAAAAGGATATTACTCAATCATAGGTTAAAACTTATGAGTAATCAAATTCATCTTCAATTGCAAGAAATAATTCAGAAATAACGTGAATAAGACTGAAAAGCATGAATCACTTTTTCACTGAGAAGTATGTTGCTGAATTAACGAAATATTTTACGGGTAGTTCCCTGGAGAAATTGGAAATCACATGCTCTACATAACAGGTTAACGGCTCTCGTTGGTTTCTAGGTTACCATTTGCTCCACAACAGATTTCCCTGCTCAGTCTGCATTAAAGATGCAAGAAGAGAGAGAGAGAGAGAGAGAGAGAGAGAGAGAGGAGA
>NC_087209.1:89416013-89433513 GCF_015104395.2 Macrobrachium nipponense | reverse complement strand
ATGACTACTGTCATTAGTCTAGTCCTGACTCCTGATTCAACAATTCCGTGACATTTACACTACTTTCTTGATAAGTAAAGCTAATCATTGAAATTATATTACAGTGAAGCCTGTTCACAGGTTATTTACTAATTGAAGGGACTGTAATGTTACATTTAACAAAAACCTGCGAGAAAAACTCATAATTAAAAGACTATCAATCCAGTTTGCCTAATGCACTTCATTAACCCTCCCCCTCCTCTCCTCCTCCTCATCCCCCTCCCGCCCCGACCCCCAACCCCCCATTATCTCAGACTACTCTGAGAGCTTACGCCAAGTTGGCCGAGCGCAGATTTGAGGCAAACCGGTTAATCTAAAATTTTGCCTCATGGATAAATGAAGCCTTGAAATGCAAATGTTTATAGAACATTTTCTGCTTAGAATTACTTTTTCTCTAATTTCACGAAATATTTGCATAAACTTGTGTTATACCATATATATATATATATATATATATATATATATATATATATATATATATATATATATATATATATAGATATATATATATATATTATATATATCTATATATATATATATATATATATATATAATATTTGTTACACTTGTGTTATACCTATATATATATATATCTATATATATATATTATATATATATATATATATATATATATATATATATATATATATAGATATATATATATATTATATATCTCCATTTCGTTATTATTTCCAAGGCAGAGTGAATTGGCTATCAAACGACATTTGTAGCTTAACGTTTGTTAACATAAAAATATCCCTGTGATGTGACAAAAATTTATACATGTATACATACTCCTCTACTATAGTGTATTGATTTAGGAGGGAAAACAACGCAGGTCATACACAATATCGAATTTCTGAAAAAAATTCAATGGGATTTTTTTTTTTATAAAGTCAGTTAATATGGTGCCAAAACGAGATGACAAGGGAACGTAATCTTTTGCAAATAGGTTAAAAAAAAACTGGACTCCTCTGATAATAGATTTTTGTTACTCATAATTAAAGCAGCTCCAGTGACCTCAGATTCAGTTTTGGTGTTGAAGGGTGAAAGCGAATATTTATTTTGCCGATAGTTGATGTTCGTCTATTCCCTGAAGATTGAAATCTAGATTTTTTGGTTTTGATATCTTTTGGCAAACATTAATGGCAAGTAAGCTTTAGGCTAAAGAATTTTTCCTGCCATTTCATTAATGCCATCTAGGTGTAAGGTCAGGATTTTCTTGTTATATTAACAATGAATTACCGTTAAGTTTTGAACCCATATATTTTGAGTATCAAATCCACAGGACATGTAAATTAAATTTCTGGGGACTTATTTTTTGTTTGTTGGAATATAATAGTTAAAATAAATATCAGAAAATACTGAACTCTTTTTCTTTACCTACATTTATCTTGTTTTCCTTGATATACCTAATTTTCACAGCATCCAGAGAATAAAATTCTGCTACCGTTATCGAGCAACAAAGTGATGTTGTTTACAAGATCGTTTAAATCAGTTAAAAGAGCGTTGAAATCCGAAGAAAGCAGATCACGAAAAGCCAAAATGTTTTCCTGATACCTCATCCAAAGTCATATATAGAATGAGAAACGTAAAGTTCTACATATTTTAAAGTCTTGAATGTCAAAGTATGAATGGTGAAACATACAAAAATAATACTCTGATACACAATTAATTTTATTATTATTATCAAGCTGATGAAACCCATTCATATGTAACATGCTCACAAGGGTCATTGACCTGAAATTCAGGCTAAAAAAGAATATGGTGTTCATTAGGAAGAAGTAGGAAGAGGCAGTAAAGGGAAATACAGAAAGAAGTACATTAAATAAAAGAGAAATAAAACCAACTTCAATCCTACCTCCTTCTAGGCTTCAAAACTCATAACTTTACCAAATTACAAGTCCAAATACCAAACGATAACTCGTGGAAACTGGATCACAGAACATTTCACGATATATTACTAGGAACAAAGCCTCTTTAACTGAAGAATGATGGGGAATATTTACCAATATGGAACCACCCCCGTCCTTTCTGATTGCAAGGAACGATTAAGCTACATTATTGCATGTTATGGGTTATTGGATACAGATAATTCTCACAACGACCAGAAACGCATTGTTCTTGTCCACTATGGTATTTTGTCTTCATGAGGGAGGAAGCAACGATGCCAAATAGCATTTCGGTCAAGATGATTTCACGTGAGCGGGAAATTCAGTGCGAGTTCATTGCAGTTTATAACGCGGAAAATAATACTTGCTGTAACACACGAAATAATATATGCTGATTTAATGCACAGATTACGAATAGCGAAGAATGAGCCTACTTACAGGCTTTGTGAGTGCGATATTTAAATGGTCTTTTGGATTGTTTGTAGAAGGTTTAGGAGGCAAGATAGCTCAAAAAGGTCAGCACTGAGTATTTACGTGGAAGAATTATGTAAAGACCAGCACCCCAGTTGAAAGATGGATCACACTGGAGAAATGATGGCCATTTGCCGAGAATGAAAAATGATACGGTGAAAAGGGTGAATAATTCATAAGTGTCGAGAGGAAGCTTGAGAGGCCTTAATATTCGGTAGGTCGATATTTGTGCTTCTGAAATAAAGATGAACGTCACAATATCCATGGGAACTTCGACGACTGCTGATGGACTTTCTTCGTAGTTTATATCAGCATCGAGGTATTCAGCCCGGCAGTGAAAGTATAATATGTTAGTAACTTTTGTCTAGTTTTCTGTAGAACACTTATATTTTATATATATATATATATATATATATATATATATATATATATAATATATATATATATATATATATATATATGCTTACCTTTTGAAGCTTTCTTGCCTCCTAAAACTACAAACAATCCAAAAGACCATTTAGACAGCATTTAAACATTGCACTCACAGAGCCTGTAAGTAGGCCCATTCTTCGCTATTCATAGTCTGTGCATTTAATCAACATATATTATTTCGTGTGTTATAGCAAGTATTATTTTCTGCGTTATAAACTGCAATGAACTCGCACTGACTTTCCCGCTCACGGTGAAGTCAACTTGACAGAAATGCTATTTGGCATCGTTGTTTCCTGCCCTCATGAAGACAAAAAAAATACCATAGTGGACAAGAACAATGCGTTGCTGGTCGGTGGGAGAATTACCTGTATTTAATAACCCATAACATGCAATAATGTAGCTTAATTGTTCCTTGCAATCAGAAAGGACGGGAGTGGTTGCATATTGATAAATCGTGCAAGTGTCAGCCCTCCTTTAGTCTTGAAACTTGAAGAGCGGGCTACTTCTCAAAACCACTTGCAGGGCGTTTCTTCTCTGAAAGGGTTACTCTACGTCGGGATCTCTCTTTCTCTCTCCAACCTCGAACTACGAACTTTACTTGTTTCTGTTCCCACTCTCTCTCGTGCGTCCTCTTCCTCTCTTATCTTTCGTCTCTTACTTCTTCTCTTATCTCTGATGATCTGATCCTCTCTTCTCTGATGATCTGATCTCTTCACTTCTTCAGAGTCCTACATATATACGTATACGTCGATCTCGGGGCGGGGCTGAAAAGGGCAGAGCATACCAACGAACGTTTCCATCACAAGAACTTCTTAGAAGACTCTGGATGAAATGTTATGTCGTATCCAAAGCTTCGCGTTGCTATCGGCGTCCGCGTGCTGGAGTTCCACAAAACACAGAGTAGTTTCTCGAACAATCATGAGAAACAGACGCCCCAAACACATGCGGGAACACCTCCTTGCTGCAGACCTACTCGAAGAAGATACATTTTCCTTTCCTTTTATATATGTTTCTTCGCTATAAAGTGATTACATGACAGCAGGGAGATACTTAGAATTTTAAAGTTGTTGGAGTGATGCCCTTTAATTAACTTAAGCTCAGGAATACCTCACACTAGCTTTAATGAACATAGTCAGATTTCTTACTTGATCAACAAGAATTTTCAAGGAATCACCGTTGCCTTTAGGGTACTCCAGTCGTATTTTGGTCTGCTGTGAGGTAACTCTAAGTAACAATAAATTGCTTTATTAGTAAGTGTAATAACCAGATATTTGGTCACTTCATCACAATATATATATGTATATATATATATCTATATATATTATATATATATATATATATATCTATATATATATATATTATACATATACGTATCCGTATAGATTAAGGACTCTGAAGAAGTGATTCAGATCACCAAAGAGAGGAAGAAGAAAAGTTAAGAGACGAAGGATAAGAGAGGAAGAGGACGCACGAGAGAGAGTGGTAACAGAAACAAGTAAAGTCCGTAGTTCGAAGTTGGAGATAGAGAGAGAGACAGAGATCCCGACATCGAGTAACCCTTTCAGAGAAGAGATGTCCTGCAAGTGGTTTTGAGAAGTAGCCCACTCTTCAAGTTTCAAACTAAAGGAGGGCTGAACACGTTGCACGATTTTGTGGCATGCATTGGCACAAACTCAGTCGTGCCAATGCACAAACCAGTTGTAAACACACGTAAAGTGTTCGGAAGCTCGTTGTGACTGCATCACATGTTGGGACGAAAGTTTTGAAATCTTCAGAATTTTGGCATGATAAATTTTTTGTTACCGGTTGGTTAACTAATCGTAAACTGTTCGCGAACGTGTTGCGAACAGTGTGGGACGATGCAGGAGGATGGCTACTACGAAAAGTAGTGGGACAGTGAATCACCCTGGAAGATCCCTCTCCTGATATTAGCCTCTGCTAGTCTTATTCCAGAGCTTGTAAATATTGTATTCCAGTTGCGCATTGTATTTTTGAGGAAGCTGATGCAGTTTTCCTCTGCCCCATATATTTTCAGGCATTCTATTAGCCATGTGTGTGGTATCATGTCGAAGGCTTTCTTATAGTCTATCCATTATTATTATTATTATTATTATTATTATTATTATTATTATTATTATTATTATTATGAAAAATACTCATTGTAGCATGAGTCTTGAAATGTAGAAATAAATCCGCAGTTATGTATATGTACATATATTGAAAAATAAATCTAAGCAGGAATTTTCGGGAACTGGTCGATTGAAAAGGGGCATCGAACAGTTTCCCGAAAACTTTCTCTGTATATATGTCTAAATACATGCACATATACATAGCTGCGGATCTGTTTCTCTATTATTATTATTATTATTATTATTATAATATTGATTATTATTATTATTATTATTATTATTATTATTATTATTATTATTATTAATTTCATATACATATTAATATTTTCTTCATTATACATATGGTCTCTGGTCACTGGTCCCTTTCATCCAGCTAATTTTTTTCTGTTCACCTGGTTATTCTTTCCTGATCCTATTTAGCTCTATACCACTGCCTCCGAGTATCCCTACTCCGTAATCTCTAAAGTCATCGCTGACTTCTTCTTCATTCCATATATATAACTGTCGTTGACATATCTTCATTTAATATTTATCGAAAACAGATTTTTCTCCTCATACTATATTATTCCTAAACAATGGCTCTTTCTCCCTCTATACTTCTGCTTCTTTCTGTTCATCACACTCCCTTTATCCCCTATTTTCCTTCTCATCAATAACTATCTCTCATTCAATATACTATCTTCCTATTCAGTTTTTCCCTTATGTCGCCATTACGGACGGACGCCATCCATTGTTTCTACCTCTGCCAAAGCGTTCCAATCCCTGTATTATAGTATTTGTTTTTAACTTTCATTTTCGTTTGGGGTCTGTTTGGCTATAACTCCCTCCATAACGGCATTTGCTCTCCAATGGAATCATTAAATTCATCTTCCTTTCTCTCTCCGTCATCTTTTGTGAAATGCATCTCACTTCCAATCATTTACATTCGTACGTCCCTTCCTCCAGATCCCTTTGCTATTACGCCATTTTTCATCTCATTACCTAGTTTAGTTCCTTCTTCATTTTTATTCATTATCTTCGTCTATATCGTTTTATTTCCTCGTCGTGTCTCCCTATCAGTCTCACTCTAATTCTCATGTTTTATCGGCTTTTATACTCATCATTCGTATGTTTTCACATGCTGTTGATTCACGTTCTGTGGCATATATCATGGCGCACAAGCAACAAGAAGTAATTTATGATATGCGAAGAAATTCGAACACTGGCAGTTGTTTCACTAGGAGAACAATGAATATACGCAGGTATTGTGGTAAAAAAATTACCAATTTTAATTGTATATTTTTTATATGATATTTTACTATTATTTTCTATTATCGACGAATCATGAGGTTGGAATGACGGTTCGATGATTCCGTATTTTAATCTTTCCACTTTCCTTCGGACACTTTCCTGCCCTGCTGCGTCTCGATAGCCATTACTGAGTAACATGAGCTGGAACATCTTGGTTCCAGCAACCGTTACTGGATTATGAATTTGGAATGAAGTAAGCATATCAGTAATAGATTTTGGGAAACATTTATATTATATAATAACTCCAAATGCCACAAAACTTAAAATTGTTTATAGAAACTGCCTATAAGATTCCAAAAATTTGCTCAGAAACGCACCGACATATTACAGCACACACTCACTCACATGTATACCCTATATAAGACGGTGCATTTATATCCTCACTCCTTGGTTTGAGGGAACCAGTGACCCCTTATTTATTACTCTTCTTCTTCCTCCGGTTAAGCGGCATCATATCCTCCGTCAGGTCGTCTCGCCAAAATCGCAATTTTACTCCTTGACAATTAAAAATCCTCGGATTGAGCGTCAAAGTCACAGGCGCTGTCCCTTTATTGCCCAGGTCGGGAATTCTCTCTGATTGTGACAGTTATAAACTTCATCTAGAGGAGGTCCTGATGCTCACTTCGCGTTGGAGTGCTACTTGTAGTTGTCTGTAAAAGAAAACTATAGAGATGGCTTTGTCTGTCCGTCCACACTTTCCTGTCCGCCATCGGATCTTAAAAGCTACTGAAGCTAGAGAGTTGCAAATTGTTATGTTGCTCATCCACCCTCCAATCATCAAACATACCAAATTGCAACCCACCAGGTGAAAGTTAGTCATGATCGTGCATCTGGCATGGCTATAGGTGCCAACAACACGAGCTGCAACGGGGCTGCGGCTGAGAATTTCATGGGTCGTGGCATAGAAAATTCGATTGCGCCGAAGAAACTTCGGAGCATTTTTTAATTTGTTTTGTTTCCTCTCGGAGCTGGGTTAGTTAAAGGCATTGGGTTGCTCGTTCCGTCTCACTTTGCATCAGAAAAAGTTAGATTCCAACCTCCTTTTCCAGCACTTGAACAAATATCGCCTGATGGTGACCGAGCGCTCAGTATTTGTCAGGCTGTCATTTGATCAAAGGATCATTTGAATCGAATGCTTTTCCCTCCTGACATTCTTGTTATGTCTTGGGTGTAGTGCTTTGTGTATTGTCATATGTTTCCTAGTTTTCTGGTCTACGCTGCGGAGTTCTGCCTTCATCTATTTCACTACTCCTGCGTTGTATCTGATTACTGGTACTGCCCTTGTGTTGATTATTATTCTGATTACTGGTACTGTCCTTGTGTTGATTATTATTATTATGATTATGATCAGAAGTAATTTAAATTTACTATATCGCAGTTATTTAAGCTTAATATCTTTGCCTAATCGTAATCAGATTCCTCAGAATACAATTACACAAGTTTTTTGTATAAATATGATATCGTACTCGATAACCAACGCTAACAATACCATAGAACGATTAACGTTGCTATGTAAAATTATACCAGTAAAAAAACAAACTTCTCTGGGTATCATGCTAATAATTATTTGATATCCGCTGCATGTAAAGAGCTGAATGAGAAATTTTCAAATGATTACATCTTAATTTAAGTTATATAATACCTTTAAATTTCGGTGGTTATTAATGTTTGAGAGAGAGGGGGGGCAGGAGGAGAGAGAGAAGAGAGAGACGAGAGAGAGAGGAGAGGAGAGAGAGAGAGAAAGGAGATAATAAATACGCACATGCGCGCCCAGACCTAAATGTAGGTTCTGAACCAAGGCTGTCTCAGCGTCACTTCATTCCTGAAATACTTTGCAACTTCAATGATATTCAACGTTAAATAGAACAAAGGTTAAAAAGGTTGTTTGCGCTGAAACAGTTTCAATGTTCTTTCAATTCTAATTACATCCCGGAGACATTTGATTATAACGTGCTTTCTCGTTTAAGAGTAAAATAGGCAGATGAATTGTAATAAAAAACCAATCGTTAATGAGATACAAACATCATTATCGTACATTTACCGACGATATTATGAATCAGGTTTTCCATTGAAGTCAGCCACTCGGATAAGTCATCATGAAGGTAATCAGGAGATTAATTATTACCTCATAAATTAGGATAATTGACGGCAGGAGAGCCTGTAGCATTGATACTCAGTACAACGATTCGATTCATTAATGTCATCCAATCAACTACTTATTACTAATTTCAGAAATATCAACTAATTAAAAGGGACTTCATCAAAGGAAAGATATCAATGCACAAAGAAGTAAGTTAGGAAATTATAAAGAAACGGAAGCTATTTGAAAAGTATGGAAATAAAAATGGCGAAGATTATAAAACCATTAACAGGAAAAGGGATTCAGGTTAAATAATTTTGATAATGATTTTAACATTTTTACAACTCTGTTTATTGTTGCGGTTTTTTTTTATTGCTTAGTAATAATGGGCTTATCCACTACATATCAACGTATAATTTCTTGCCTGTGCCGACATTATTATTCATCACATGGCAGCCGATCTATGCATGCAAGCATACATGCGTGCGCACACACACACATACACATAGAAAAGCCTTGTGAAAGGAACCAGATTTTTTTCAACAGGGAAGGAGAGCCATAGTATATGTATGGGATATATAGTCTACCTGCTGATATAGAACCTTCGTGTCATCGATGAGTTAATAAACAAACGTTACAGACTGCAATAGTTGCTTTCATCTTGGATAAGTTAACTATTGGCTCCTATTTACAGAGCTTCACTTCAAGTGGGAGGAGTAACACTATTTGCTACGAAGAAAAATTGCAGTCTATGTGTTGACTGGTAAAATGAGAGAAGTTAATGGATTAAACTCAATGTATTTTTTCCTTCCCTGAAGGTTCGCTAGTAAATCATTTGAGTAGACACTGGAATATTCTCAGTTAAAGAGGCTATTAATTTGAAAGACTAAAAACCTTTCGTTTTAATCTCCCTCTAGAGTTTCTTTTCATTGCTACTGGCTTTGTGGAGCATTTTCTGGTATTTGTTCCAGACCTAAAAAGTCCTGCCTTTTACTTTCCTGAAACAATATGTATATTTATTTATAAAGGGTTTGGACTAATGTAGAAAAATTAAATGATTTTATGCCCTCCAAACCAGATCAGTAGAGCTATAAAACAAAGTTGAAAATATATAAAATCAAAATGCTTCTGGCATTATGTACTAGGAGCTCCAAAATCTGATAAAGTTCTATTTCTTTTTTTCTTTTTTTTCGTAGGGAAGGGCAACGATCCAATGACAATGGGTGCTGGGAAATGACCCACATTTCTCTGTGCAACTCATACCTTCTAATTCAGTCATGACCATTTCCCAGTGTTGACGGGCAGAATATTTGCTTCCATGATCATTCATGCCAAATTTTGATGGGAAATACTAAACAGTGTTTATTGCGTCTAAAAGAAAGCGCGGAATGTGTCCTAGAATTAGAAGTCACTAGTAACAATAAGTCACGTGACACATGGATAATTGGTGTAGGGAAGATTGCCTAAATTTCTCCAGTTGTCTTGATTTCTTTGCCTTTAATAGAATGTGATAAATATAATATTTTTATGCATCAGTTTGCTTACTTCGTGAGCTCAATCATTTACTCAGACTACTTCATTATGAAGGAGGAAAACTCATGAACGTTCATAAATATGGTTTATTTAGCCCTAAAGCCAACTCTTCTTCATCTTGACAATTCTATAATGAGGTCCAAGCAGGCATGATAGAGACAAGGGGATCCAAAAGAGAGAGAGAGAGAGAGAGAGAGAGAGAGAGAGAGAGAGAGAGAGAGAGAGAGAGAGATAGTATTAACGAAAAACGAAAAAAATGGATTATAACAAGTAAGTCAACAATAAATCTCAGCTAAATAGTTCACATGACTTTCTGATGAATTCAAGGGCACAAAAGTGGTTTGAATTCTTATTTAAGATGCATGGGAACTACAGGAGCTCATTATTATTACCGAGTTCTATGAAATGGAAAAGAATACAGCCAAAATAAACGTTTGAATCAACTAAGAGCATCTATTTTGAGTCATTAATCAAATAAATGAAATCTACCTTTTTTTATTAATTTATTAATTTTTTAAAGAATTTTTGGTGAAAGAAGTTTTAAGTAGCGTTGCTTGATTACGTTAATAAGTAATCCAAAATATTTATTAGTTTATTTTATTCGAACAATTTTTGTTATTCATCCTAAACTTTTACTTTAATTTAGCTTATAATGCATCTTGAGATAAATTAATCTAATGAAGCATTTATTTTCTCCCAGAGATACTTGAATGAAACTTTAACAAACTCAAATTGTGTATAGAGTAAGATTCAAGCTCGACAGAAAGAAAACTTTTGTCAAATATTAACAAATATTAGTCAGACACAATATAAGAATGAACTAATTTGTGAGCATTTCCCAATACATGACATTTTTATAGAGCATTTTGAAAAAAAAAGTAAAAGATGTGTAGAACTTTCTTTGGAGCAATCGAGCTTTCTGTAAAACGTATAATGCAGTATGAAACTCTCAGCCACAACCGTAGTCACCGGGCAGCACTCAGTTGCTCCCCAGATGCGGTCAAGTGAACGTGCGTCGGCGGCTGGCACCATACACACGATCCATAGCTAACCTTAACCTTTAAAAAAAAAAAAAAAAACTTAGCCTAGCGGGCGGCAATTTGTTATGCTTGGTGACCTGGAGGGGGTGGATGATCAATAAACCAATTTCCAGCCCTCTAGTCTCAGTAGTTTTAAGATCTGATGGCGAACTGACATACAGACAGACAATAGCAATCTTAATAGTTTTCTTTTACAGAAAAATGAAATAAAATAAAAACATTTCGATAAAGATAGGAGAATTTCCTTTCCCGATTTCGTTTCGAAGATGGGATACTCATGAACGACATACGCTTGTGTGATCTCAAATGTTTTTCCACTAAAGTATTTCCAGATGGTATTAACGGGGAAAGCTTGGAATGAAGTTTTACCTAGTTGAATTATTTGAAAGAATGATTCGGTCAATATTTCCAATCCGTATTTGCTGTCTGACTGCCCGTCTGCTATGAAGGATATTAGCTCGAGATGTGACTCCGTTTGCGAGTTTAATCAGCAGTTTCATAACTCAGTGACATCTTGTCAAAACGAGGCTTCACCGATCACTGTAATTAAGCGGATTCCTTCCCCCATTCCCCCACCCACCCTTCCCTTCTCTCTCTCTCTCTTACTGACATGAATACAGAAACGAGCCTGTAAAAATATGACAGTGATTTATCACTCGTGTAACGTTTTTCATCGATATGAAACATATACCTTCGTCGACCAACCTTCTAACATAAAGAGCTAAAATATGTTTAATAGTTATCGACACCGTCAACACCACCGGATGTGAATACAGACATTTCTAAAAGAACATGTTTACATAATCTCATAAGCCATGCTATAAATAAAACGCAATGAGAATTTATTCTGATTCTTATTCAAAGGAAATAAACGAATCCGAAACACATTTCAATTTATGTCGGAAAAATGTTCAGAGATTTTGTAAATAAGCATTTTAAAAAAAGTAAGAAAAAAACAGTGCCATGGAGTCGAAGTATAGCATATTCTAATGGCAATCGAATACTAAAGCCTTCAAAAACCAGCATCTCCAAATTTTTCATGGTAAATTTATGCTGACCAATAAAAAATACCATTTAATGTTCTTTCACTTAATAACCATCAATTAAAAAATGAAAAGTCAGACATGAAAACCATTTGTACATAAATCCTGTTCTCCGTTATTTTCCTTTGTTGACTCCCAATCTTTGCGCTCCCACCAAAATTATTCTAATTGTTCTGTAACTTTATGGCTCAGCCAAAGTGTTATTTGATCGTCTTAGGTGTATTACTTAGAGTGTGTGCTTGTGTGAGTGCGAATGCATATATAAACGTTGCCTTGTTTACACCCATCCACTCCTCAAACATGAGGCAGAGTTTATGGTTCGCTCAGGTATTGCAGATGTTTCCCCAGAAATGCGTCGCGGTTATGAAAGGCAGACATGAGGGGCACAAAATACTGAGCATTTTTCAATATTCTGTAAGATTCACATTTTCCTTTTATTTTCTCGAATGGTATGTTGTGTAATGTTGTTTTTGCATGACTAATATGTATGTTTTCTCTGTACCCACTCACAACTTAAGGAAACTTTTTTTTTCTATTTCGGGACAGTAAGTATGGGTGATGGCTCAACCATTTTCCCTGTTCAAAATTTGTTTAGCGTTCTGCAAAAAAAAAAGCCTTGATGGCAAATATTGTTTACTAATTATCCAGAAAGAAGCTGATCCAGTTGATGAGTGAATAAAACTCCCGTGGAGGAGGGTTAAAAAAGGATTTAGATTAAGATGAAAGAAACAGAAGCCATAAAATTGATTCCCCAACCAGTAAATCGCGCCGCCGCTTTCCCTACTCTTAGATATTTCCTTCTTCTTCATAACGGAGTCTTCTTCAAGGAGACTTCGCTCATCTCCTTCCTAAACCTTCTGAACCTTTTCACGTGAATTTTATCCTGCGTTAGATTTCCCCTAAAGAAAGTTTCTAAAGACTCGGAAATAGTACTAATAAATACTTTTCATAACGTATAGGTATTACTCTATTCCCATTCGGAGCTGAAAGACGCGATATAAATAGGATGAACTCCTCATTTTTGTAAATAACGCTTTTTTACAAAGATGACTCATACCCAACAAGCCGAGATTCATCCAACCAGGAATTAAATTGTTTCTGGTACCCCGCTCCACTTGACGTAGTACTGCGTCATATTACCTCTCTCCCCCTTTTTAAAATATTGATGTAGAGCTCCGGTACGTTAGCGGGGATTAACCCTCATTTATAAAACAGTCCTTTAATAGTCACCCCCCTTGCAAGTCTTCTAAATAATATACTGTAGGACTCTGTTTCCCGTCAACTTTCCCTATACTTAAACCAATCGTAAGTGCAAGTGTTCTGCACGGTATATCCTTTCCTGAAGAATACAGTCCTGTCCTCATCTGCTATATGGACTACCAACCTTCAAAAAGGGAACTGGCAGGTTCTTTCCGCGATGATCCGTTTTTTTTATTGTATATATCCTGAAAAAACTGCGGCTTATATCCTCTCTGTCTACTAACGCGTGAATGCGATTCGAGGTCTGCCCACCTCCTAATCCTTTGTGTGGCGTATTATTATAGCTGGTAGCGATGTCATGCAGCACATTAACGTATTTATTTGTATTGTTGTGAGTTATGTAACTATATATTTTACTTTTAAGTGTCCTGATAACTCTTTCAGCTATCGCCGCTTTAATTTCTCTCGGATGTACACTATATAATTTTATATTTCTGTTGTTAAGGTATTCCCTCACCTGCTTGTTATAGAATTCCCTACCTTCCTCCGTATTCAAACGTGATCCCCCCGAAAAAAGTTTCTGATTCGAGAACCTTCTTTGAAATACAATATTTGCTAACTGCTTTTTTCACCCTTTATCTCCACACCTGCGTGTTCTATGTAAATAAGAAATTTATTACGATATGACTATTCAGTGTATATAAAATGTATTCTTTTGTAATGTCTATTTTAAGTGAATAAAATATTTGCTACCTTTATTTTACACATTCTTTCTCTTCGTATGAATAGTGTCATCATCGGAACCTTTGAGATGCAAGCAACTCGTTTCTTTGCAGAAGATAGATCTGTTCGCATATCAGTCCCGAATTATCATAGCAGCAACTCGGGAAAGAGTGTGATTTGCCAGAAAATAATTGATGAGCATGAAAAAAATTCTATGATATAGTACTATACTGCTGGGTGAATGAACATCCATTACAGAAGTACTCGCCTATAGAGAACAAGATCAGGATTAATAAAGAATTATTAAACCCCTTTGAATATATAGATCGAGGGACGACTGACATGGGACTGTTATACACTCTCGATGACAGAAGCGTTTACTGCTGGACGGCATTCGTCAATCTCCGTCGTGTTCATAACGCAGAATGTATTCCATTCGGGTAAATTCAGTAGAAATATCAGTCTCAACTGCTCCCATCACATTCTAATGAAGAATAGAGACATAGTTCAAATTGAAACTTAGGTCCGCTAATCAATCGGACATCAGAAGGGTGGCGAATTCTCCGAGATATATAAGAAGGCATTATCTCGTATCCAGTAGTACGGTTATCTACTGGTTGACCTCGCACCTGATAGCTTACAGCGCGGGACTAATATGACGAGTGAAACCGAATATCAACTTATTTATCAACAATGGTGACTAAGAAGCAGCTACGGGTATTGAAAAAGATATACGAAAATGTTGAATATCCCGACAGTTTTAGCGATATAAATATATTATTTAGAGATGGTATCAAAAAATGATCTAAAGAGTCAACCCTCTTATGCTTTGCATAAAGTTACACTGAAGAAATTCCTACGAAGAAAGGTGATATCCCCAAAACCTCAGGTCACCATTAGCAGTGATCTGGCTGACATGACTAAACTCGCCCCTTGTAACGAAGGTTATAAATATCTTTTAATAGTTGACAATACTATGCAATGGACGTTGAAGAAGGATCCCGAATCAGAAGCTTTTTTTCGGGGTATAGTATATCACGTTTGAATACGGATGAAGGTAGGGAAGCGTTTGTCAACGGAATAAGTAACACTTTTCAATCCGTATCCATATTTTGAATGAGATGTTGGTGGAATCTTGTCCGATATTTCACTATCAATCGTATATTAAACTCTTAAAAAATATAAAACCTATTGCGATGACTGTTAGGACGTAGTGGATTGTTTAATGATGATGATAATGGGACGTCTGGTAAATTAGAGCATTCACGGCTAATACCTTCCAGGATGCTGCCAGGTGGGAAACGAGTGTCATGGGGACTCCTAAATCGCTTGGTATACATACCTACTCCCCCTTGCTCCTTGATCTAGCGAGTATTGACATGTATTTGTATTTACTAGAATCGGTGGATTTGAGAATTAGGTTTAAATTGGATAATAACAGCTGGATTTTGGGTATAGATATAAATGGAGAGTTGAACCAATTGAACGTGGAGAAACCAAAATTATGGATTAACGGGGTTACCCCACCCTATAACGCAATGTCCGCTTTGAATGAGGCTTTATCAGTATAAAACGTATATCATCGGAACGAATGAATCATCTATGGTAATCGATCAGGCATTTGAAGCGTGTATTCCCAAAAACTTAACAATCGCCTTGGTTGACATGAAGATTTTTTCGGGAGAATATGTCAGGAACGGGCTATATTTTCGAACACTGCGAGTTAAGTAAATATACATATCACTATTAATGGGGACACTATATATAATATTCAAAGAGTAACATTCCCCCCAGGAGAATAACGTAATTCTTACGAAACGCAGAGAGCAATCGGGGCCTGGGCGTGAAAACAGATCACTTACAACGTTTTTAAAGGGGGAGATATATTTTCTGTTTTAGTTTCACGACCGAGGATGTGAAGGATTCGCTACCGGTCGAAATTTCCAAGGATAACAATTAAATTGCCAGGGCCAGTGGCAAAGCCTCACATAGTAATGCTTTTTGGGGATACGGAAGATATTCTATCAATTGATTCAGAAAGGATAATTCAGTGCGACGTTAGAGGGTGAAATGGATGGATACTAGAGAATTAGAAATACCTTTTAAAGACACGTTAGGGCCATTAATTAGATATTTAGGAATATTCGCCTCAGATAATGTAGAAATGAACCTTTAGTCTTTATATCTAACACTCTAGAGTCATCGTCGGGTATCAATAATATAAGTCATTGGATAGAGAATTAGAGATATCTTTAAATGCCACGTTAGGGCCGTTAATTAGATATTTAGGAATATTCGCCTTAGATGATGTAGACGGGTTTATATAAGTAGAAATAAACCTTTATTCTTTATATCTAACACTTTAGAGTCATCTTCGGGTATTAATAATATAGGTCTCTGGGTATATTTCTACGTGGAAAGGTAACCCAGAAATTTGATTATCTTCTTTGACAGTTACGCTATCGAGCCTGAATTTTAATCACAAGGATTTTTCAGATTTCTGGGTAATCATTCTGAATATAAATACCGTTTTCGAAGTTAAAAGACTGATACAACCGGATATTTTGTGTAAGTGTAAGTGCGGACTTGACGTTCCGTTTTTTCGTGCACTGCGCCAGTCTCCGTGGAATAATAAGGAATGCACGAGGTTTTATCAGTACACTATTTACACAGGAGTGATCGGTGGGTCAACGGGATATTATTTATAATATTTCAAAAGACGAAATGTTCAGATTGGAAGTCGGTAGTAAGAAGAGTCATAACTTATAACGAATGTTTAAAGTGGAGGGGATTGCGAGGATTCTTCTAATGCAATACGATCGGAAGCGACTTTCGGGAACAAGGAGAGAAATATATACTGGTGACGGGTAGTACCCTACTCGAAACCGAAAATAAATCTTATCAAAGGCATGGGTATGTAACTACAAACCACCTGACTGTGAGTCACTATACTGAGTAACAAGCAAACAGAGGAAAAAAAGGAGTCCGTTAGGCTTTATTAGCGTGATTCATATCTTCAGGTGGAAGTCTCGGAGGGTAGCATAATACAACTTGGTTAATCAGCGGTTGTGATAAAAGGGAGCACATTCAATGATTCATAGTGTCGGAGGGGGGGGGGGGGGGGGGGGGGGGGGGGGGGGGGGGGGGGGGGGGGGGGGGGGGGGGGGGGGGGTGGGGGGGGGGGGGGGGGGGGGGGGGGGGGGGGGGGGGGGGGGGGGGGGGGGGGGGGGGGGAAGATCGACTGGGCGGGGGATTCAGTGGCTTTTTAACTTTTGAACCCTTGGATTATAAGACGCCCCACACTCTCGCCATGGCTTGGGAAAGGTGGTTAATGAATATAAAGGAGGTTGTGATAATATTGATAATAATTATAGTAATCTTGAGGCTAATGGTAAGTTGGATACAACCGTTAGTGACATTCACATACTGTATATATTAGATGAATTGTCTTTCACACATGATCGGGAAACTGGGAGGGTGTGTGACGTATATACTAGCAATGTGTCTCGATGATGTATTATTTTCGTAAAACGGATGTATATCATGTCCGTGTATTCTTTTGTACATCTTTTCCAGCGTATTCTTGTGTGACTTTGTATGGTATATTAATTCATGTGTACATCCCATG
>NC_087209.1:89398513-89413513 GCF_015104395.2 Macrobrachium nipponense | reverse complement strand
TACTTATACGAAACTGAGGTCTGACCCTACACAGATTACATCCATTTTGAAGGGCTTGGACCATTTAATTAAACAGTTTACACCGCAATGCGCCTCCCTACCTTATATGTATGGTTTAGTCAAGACACATAAAATCAATAACCCTATCAGACCAATCATCAGTTCAGTGGGCTCAGTTACGTATAATTTATCTAAATGGCTTGTAAAAAATTCTTAACTGTCCTTGGTGGAACAAACATTTTACTAACACGAATGTTAAAAACTGCTAATCTTATAAACAAATTGAATAGTTTAAATTTGAATCTTGATTTTAATATGGTTAGTTTTGATGCTGTCTCTTTATTTACAAAAGTGCCTGTAGATGACTTACTTGAATATTTGGAGGAGGAATTATGAACGTCATGACATTCCCTTAAGTGTGGCAAACCTCATTAGTCTCATAAGGTTATGTATCAAAGATAGTAAATTTTGTTTTTAATGGGGAATTTTTTGTACAGTTTAAAGGTTTGGCATGGCTATGGGTAATCCCTTATCTCCTGTCCTTAGCAATATTTACATGGAATGTTTTGAGACAAAATTCTTTCCAAGAATTTTTCCCCAAAATGTTATTTGGTTTAGATATGTGGATGATATCTTCTGTATTTGGCCAGTTCACGAAAATCTCCAGGAATTCCTTAATAATCTCAATAATTTAGTCCCTCCTATAAAATTTACCATAAAGGAAGAAAGAAATTGTAATTTCAATTTTCTTGATGTAACTGTCCATAGAAATGATAGAAATTTCAACCTTTTCAGTCTTTCGAAAATCAACTAACATTGCCTCTTTTGTTCATTACTACTCCAATCGCCATCAAAATGTTAAATTCTCTGTTTTTTCTGGGATATTTCTAAGGGCTTGACATGTCTGTAGCCCGCAGTTTATTGACGCTGAAATTAAAACTATTTATGATGTTGCAATGAAACTTACCCAAGGACTTTTGTAGATGTGGCATGGAAAAGAGCTAGAAAACATTTTATTCCAACTAATGACAAACTTGAATTTAGTAAGAATGACATTTATTAAAATTACCCTATGATGAAAGTTTTTAGATATTCCTAGAATTTTAATGCTTTTTAACATAAATGTTGTTTTCAGTAATATTAATGCCAAGAGTTTAATAATAAAAAATTCTCCTAAAGATCTTCCAGGCTGCATATATGAAATTCCTTGCAAAAAGTGTGATTTAGTCTATTACGGACAAACCGGTAAATCTCTTTCACAAAGTCTCAAACAGCATCAGTATTCTGTGAGAACTGGGCAAATATCGAATGCATTATTCGTACATATGAGAGATTTAGACCATCCTATTAACTGGAGCCAAGCAAGAGCCTTAATCCCATGTAATGACACAGTTAAAAGGAATATCATTGAATCTTGTTTCATCAAGTCAAATAATAGAAATGTTCTTAATTTAAGTCTTGGTTTATTTAAACTTGATGCTTTCATAATGAAAAATGTTGTAGATAAATATAAGCAACAAATTAATATATTCAGTTTTTACATGTTTTGGACTGTAAAGAAACTTTGTAATTTCGGTTAGGGTCAATCTGTTTAGGTTTGTGACTGTGTGATATCCGATAATCCTGGATTATCTCTTTTAATTTTTACCCTTTTGACAATTAACCATCTGGTATTCTTGATCTTGTGTTGTACCTGAGACCTTCTCTCCAATTGTACCTCTAACTCCTTGACAATGTCTGAGTAAAGACGAAAGCTCTTGGATTTCTGACTTTCATTTTCCTGTGGAATTCGCTTATTTATGAAGACACGAGCATCTACTGTGATTTTTTAGCATATATATATATATAACATGGGAAAGAACCCCCAGTGTTCATAAGGTAAGCGTGGACACGAAACGAAGGCAGACCCCCACACCCTATTACACACACAGCCTCTCTCTCTCTCTCTCTCTCTCTCTCTCTCTCTCCAAGGAATCACCCTCTCTCTCTCTCTCTCTCTCCACCTCTTTCTCTCCATTCTAACAGGTAATGAAAATGAGAGAGTTGTATCATAACATAACGTTTATTTACAAGAAAAACTAAATCAATTAACTAAGTAAACCAGTCTTACAGACTAACTCAAAAACTACAATGTCAAGTCACCCAAAAGTCCACACCCCTCACCGGGAACTCTGTCCCCCGGCATTTCCAGATCCGTCTGTTCAAAGATACAGAACACATCCGGTAAGTACACACACAAGTTAAAAGACAAAGTTAATAAAATGGAACATCTTACAAGATATCAAACAAGCCATCCCTTTAGCTAAGTAAAGGTAACACTTACCCATTCCAACTGGAATATCACTCACTGTTTAAAAAAACACTTTGGCACCCGCCATCGTGGCTTTGCCTTCCTCCCCGAATCTCTGTGCAAGTCTTCCCATAGACTTGGCTAGTGATACATTATGAATAGAAGAGGCGCACACGCACATACGAATGCACACTTCGATAACGCCTCATATTACTGGTTACAACCAGTTTCCCAAAGGCACTTTGAGAAGAGTTCATAAACTGTCGTACATTGACTTCCTGAATTAAGCACTTTTTATCTCACGAGGGCCACCCCCTAGAAACTCATTGACTAAAAAGCTACTACCTCAGGTCGTCACCTCTGCACTGTTCTCCCACATTCCATAGGTCACAGAGAACGCACGAACAATATATTATTAATCAAAATCCCTAGGTCTTACAGATTGCTCGGCCACCTATATGCTAGCCCCCGCCTAGCAAAATTGCTTATATATACTAAACACTGGCCGGCTTAAAATAAATAAGTAAAACTGCACGTTTCTGGCATTATAAAATAAAAGTCTTATCACGCTTTATCTCCCAATAACACAAGACACATTTTCTCTCATATTTTCTGCATTAGGATTCTTGAATATCCCTCTTCGCTTGTCTGCAACTAGCTGAACAGACAGCAGCAGGCTATAGCAGGCTGTAGCAACTGTAGGAAGACGGAATGCCTCCCTCATCGTAGAAGACTCTCACGGCTTCTTGTAGATCCCCAAAAAAAACACGCTGTAGAATTCTCTCGAACACCCATCATGGAAATACTTGTAATCTCCTGGACAATATGGCAGCAACCTGCTGGTGCTGGTGTCGGGGTAAACGACTTTTTTTGGGTGTGTGTTAGTATGTCAGTCAAGTCTTTGGTCAATCTAAGAAAATTAACCCAAACATACTACTTCTATCAAAACAATGATTTCAAAAAGGTCAGAAATACTAACTGAACATCTCCCAATTAACTCCCTTTAATATGACTACTAAATCAATAAGTCATTATCACAACTCTCTAAGAAAAAAAACATCAAGTTCTCCAACTCAATTCTCCAAACTCGCACATCAGCACACACACAACTCAGAAATCACAGCAACTCCACGGAATTCTGCTCTCACATTTCGAACTAGAATGTGCTCACAAGAGAAAAAAAAAAGAAGACAAAATCGTAATAAGCCCAAGAAAAAAAAGAAAGTATCTCGTAACATACCCGCCCAGACCCAAAAAAACTATTCTCTCAAGTTCTGACATTCAAACAACCCACAAAATCAGCAAAAATCTCCATATTTTAACAGCAAAACCCCCTTTACTGCTCAATAATTAATCACAATGAGACTTAATGTCAAACTCCCATTACTTAAGTAAACAACCCTCAAAAAATTACATCTCCCGGTAAAATCAAATCTCCCGTCCAAAAAGAAATGCTACTTAAGCTCAATCCCCAAATCATATCTCTCATAAGGAAAAAAAAATAATCACAAGTAGATTTCCCCATCACAAAATACATAATACATGTATAATATGCATAACTCCCGCGTTTTCCCCAAGAAATGCTCCGGAATTTGCCACTCCGAATTTGCAAAGCCTTTCAAACTCTCACACATGCGCTTTCGTGGAAATGCTATAGACAACATTTCCAGATATTGCAAAATTCTGATCTGTCACCATCAGAGGAAAAGAATCAGCACACTGGCTCATCACATCGCTTGTCAGCAGAAAAATCGCCTGTGGACGCATGCTCAAACAACAGCGCCAAAAATTGTCTAGTCAGACACATAAGTTTGGAACTCATGATTCTCAAGAAAAAAAAGGTCTAACTGACACATTTCACAGAATTAACTCCAGGAATATGACTAATGTGTTCAAAAATTTGTCTCAAAGACTTATTCTCTCAACATGACTTTGTCCAAATTATATTTCTCCAAGAATAACACACTTGTTGAACATAAAAAATGCACACACATCTCCAAATGACTCGTAATGCAGTAATGCCACTTCTCTCTAAATAGTCACGAAAATCAAAAAAAAAGAGAACCTCAGAAATCCATCCTCTTTGCTCAAAAAAACTCCATAACCACAAAAAGAGGGTCACCCGCCCAAGATTAATACCAACTCCATTATGAGACACCATATTATAATAACACCACTCCGGTTATAAAAATATTTCCTCCATTTGGTTAAAAAACCAACCCCATATATTATTCTCTTATTTTCTCTAATAGCCACATGTCAGTAAAAAAAAGACCACTCCAGGAATAGAGAATAATCACCTCTATTTCGGCAAATACAAAATATTTACCTCTATTTCCCAATAACAAATCCATGTGGAACAAAATAAGGCTCCAAAATATATCTCCAAAAAATGTGCACTCAAGGCATCTAACTCACATACTCACAAATATTGCCCCATAATCTCCAAATATGTGTCTCCATTTGCAACAAAGATGGCTGCAAAAATAATTGAACTAAACATAGCTCATATCACATTGGCAAATATCAAAAAATGGCCAAAAATATATCTCCATATATTATATCTCAAATATAACTCCAAAATTATATTTCTCTATAGCATCAAATAGCTAAAACACAAACCTTCGTTCCGAACAATGACTGTAAGTCATGAACTGAGCACATTATAAAAAAACATCCACACCAAACTGGAGAGAAAAAAAAAAAAAGAAATTCAAATTCACCCATGATAAAAAAAAAACTTGTGTCAGCTATGGCTAATTTCCAAAAAAGGAGAAAAGGAAAATCAACGGAACACTGTTAACTATCTCCCATAACTCACTAGATGTCAAGCAATTATCTGCTGAAACTCACGTATTAGTACATAAAAAAATCAGTATCAGAAATATCATTATCACAAAATCACCAAAAAAAAAAATTGCTATCCTCAAAATCATCAGTATCAGTATCACCAATGTTAATGCTTGTCCATCTCCAAAAATTCAGCAAAAAGATCAGTAAGTTTCACCACAATTCACCAAGATTCAGTCAGATTCATCAAGATTCAGCAAAACTCATCCCCGTGAATCACTGAAATATTCTCCAAAGTTACAAAAACTCAACAAATAATTAACACAAGACTTCTCCCATTAATCATGTAAATTAATTCTCCCTGAATAATATCTGTAATAATTATCAAATAATCTCCCATGAAATATCTCAAATCTCTCGCAAAACAATTCTCCCGTAATGATAATTTATACGTTAAGCAAACCTGCCCGTGACAACATCTCAAAGTATAATAATTATTAATAATAATAAATAATAATAACTCTTCATAGCAATAATTCTCTTTGCAAAAATCTCAAGTAAGTGTGAAATTCAAATAGCATACACTAGTATTGCTGAATCCTATGACATACAATTTCTCCAGCATGCAACACCATGACATAACACCATTGCCACACAACACATACAACACCAATCATCGGCATTTCAAAGTAATTTCTCCTTCAACACAATAAAAAAATAATCTGTGTATCCCCCACTTATATTTGTGTCTTTCAAGGCACAAAGAAAACATATAACACATCCCGTGCATGTTAACTACTTTTCCCCGCATTCACGGAAAAGAAAAATCTCTTTTTATTTCCTTTTCTCTTCATCAAGGTCAGAAAAAAAAATCTCTTTTCTAAAAAAAAAGAACTCTACGGGCATTTCACTTCATCAACTAATCAATCAGCTGAACATCTTAGCATTCAATGTCAAGGCCAGACTTGTTCTTCAACAGCCCGACAAAGAAAAAAAAAAAGAAAGGGGGAGTTCACACACTGAGAAAAAAAAAAAAAAAAAAAAAAAAAATTTCTCCCCCCCGTGAGAACAACCCCTCAGTCGAGCGGCAGAACAGCCCGAGGCATACCAGTAATACCCCCCATCTCCCCTTGAACAGTGTCTGAGGACCCCTTCCCAAGGTATACACTAGTGCCCATCCTGCACTATCTCTCGAGTGAGGCCAGTGGTACCTTCCATGCGACTATCCCCCGAGGCAGGCCATAATCCCCTTTGCAATATCCCGCCATGCAATGCCTCCCTGCGCCGTTAGCAGAAATGTGCTGAGCCCGTAAAATTGTGGCTGCTCTGTGTCCTAAGCCAGATATGATTATCCAGCACAGTTCCCATGCATAGAAAAATACACTCCTATGTTTTAAACAAAGACGAATACATACGTCTATTACAAACACGTGCAAAATAAAGGAAAACAAAAACGTCAATATGGGGCAAAGACAAGAAAATTGTTGACCCTCTTGAACAATCCCCAAATAACCCTGAAAATATTTAAACAAAAACCCACTCCTTCAAAACAATAGTTTAACACTCTCCACTCCATAATGGGAAAAAAGAACTCGAAATTCTCCGTAAAACGCGGCAGTGATATATGTTAAACACAACACCCGCACCGGGTATCTCGGAACACTCTCGTCATTGCACAAGCAAAAGTCACACTGGGTGCGCTCACTGCTTCTAGCTGACTCCCTGGGAAAAATGCTGAGTCCCATAAAAATCCTTCCCTCCCTTTAGCACAGTTAACAGACAGATATTTTTCTCATTTTACTCACTAAGTAACTGAAAACTAACAGTTTAACGATTTTCCACAATCCCACAAAGCTTTGTCGTTCGAAACTATCGCTAAGTCACGACCCCTTTTTATTTTCTAACTGGCCACCCATCTCTACATTGGCGTTCCTAGGCATAGAAAGAAAAAAAAACTTTTTATATCCCCTCTTAACCGTCTGCCACCACTATAACATGGGGGAAGAACCCCAACAGTATTCATAAGGTAAGCGTGACACGAAAACGGAAGGCAGACCCCTACACCCTATTACACACACAGGCTCTCTCTCTCTCTCTCTCTCTCTCTCTCTCCCTCTCTCTCTCTCCATTCTAACAGGTAATGAAAATGAGAGAGTTGCATCATAACATAAACGTTTATTTACAAGAAAAACTAAATCAATTAACTAAGTAATCCAGTCTTACAGACTAACTCAAAACTACAATGTCAAGTCACCCAAAAAGTCCACACCCCTCCGGGAAACTCTGCCCCCCGGCATTTCCAGATCCGTCTGTCAAAGGATACAGAACACATCCCGGTAAGTACACACACAAGTTCAAAGACAAAGTTAATAAAATGGACATCTTACAAGATATCAAACAAGCCATCCCTTTGGCTAAAGTAAAGGTAACACTTACCCATTCCCAACCGGAATATCACTCACTGTTTAAAAAAAAAAACACTTTGGCACCCGCCATCGTGGGCTTTGCCTTCCTCCCCCGAATCTCTGTGCAAGTCTTCCCCATAGACTTGGCTAGTGATACATTATGAATAGAAGAGGCGCACACGGCACATACGAAATGCACACTTCGACAACGCCTCATATTACTGGCTACAAACCAGTTTCCCAAAGGCACTTTGAGAAGAGTTCATAAACTGTCGTACATTGACTTCCTGAATTAAAGCACTTTTATCTCACGCCACCCCCTAGAAACTCATTGATCTGCTACTCTCAGGTCGTCACCTTCGGCACTGTTCTCCACATTCCATAGGTCACAGAGAACGCACGAAAACAATATATATTAATCAAAATCCCTAGGCCTTACAGATTTATATATATATATATATATATATATATATATATATATATATATATATATATATATATATATATATATATAATATATATATATAGGGGGAAAACCCATTGTCCCTCAACGGTTTTAGGACAGCTGCGTACCGGACATTTACTCCCGGACATTTGAGTCCCAGACAGTTGCGTACCTGGACATTTGCGTCCGGGACATTTTGCGTACCTCCAGGATTATTTTGACGTTACCTTATTTTCTCTCTCTCTCTCTCTCTCTCTCTCTCTCTATCTCTCTCTCTCTCAATTACACCTTACTTCATTCTAAACAAGCTGAAAGGTAGTTACCATAAAAGATAGTAGTAATAAAATAATAATAATAATAATAATAATAATAATAACTAATAATAATAACAATATTAATAATAAAATAATAATAATAATAATAATAATAATAATAATTAATGATAACAACAACAACAACAACAACACAATCTTTTCCTAAAAGCAAAAGGGTTGATAAACAGGCTGAAAGATAGGTACCATAAAAATAGCCATTCCAGTTCTCCCTAGCGGTGTGTACCACAAACATCTATTGAAATTAGGTTTTCATACCTTATTTCTTATTTCGAAAATCATGACTAAGTTCCGGAAATCTAACACTGGTGGAAAAATATTTGTAGACGAGGGAAAATTACAGCTACCACCATCATAAGAAAAAACTCTGATGAAACAAAAACATACTGGAGTGTGTAGTGCGATCTTGTGAAGCAAGAATTCATACAGTGAACGATGCAATTACGGCACGCCACAGTGAGCATTGTCATGGCTACTCATCGGCAGAAGTCAGAGCACAAGAAGCTATGTCCCATTTGAAAACTTCATCAGTGTCAACAAATGAACCATCAAGAAGTCTTATCGTAAACGATCGCTAAAGATGAATGAGTATTCCATTTCAAAAAAACTGCCATGTTTTTCATCAATGGGAAGAAATTTACGTCGATGGAAACAAAAGACACATAATGCAGCCCCAGTCCCACGGCAAATAAATAATTTTGAGATTCCGGAATCCTACTGTTTTCTCGCGATTGGGGAAAAGTTCCTTGCGTTTGATTCTGGCATAGATGACAAGAACAGAATACTGATCTTTGCTACCGATAACGACTTAGAAGATTGAGCAAATTTTCTCTTAACTGGGCAGCAGGAGGATGGCACTTTTAAAGTCAGTCCAATCAATATTTTATCAACTATATTGTATCCATACGCAAGAGGATACATTTAGTATTCCCAGAGTTTTTGCCCTCCTCCCGGGAAAGACATAGGAAATATATAATTCGTCTTTTCACATATTTATGCAACTTAAACCGCAACTTAATCCAAAATCTTTATTTGAGATTAGAGCTCAGAAAGGTTTTATTGACAATTTTCCAGAAGCATCAATAAGTTTATGTCTCTTTCACTCATCTAAGTCTATTTTTTTAAAAAATCTGTGACCTAGGATTCAGACAACGATACAAAGAAGATGAAGCATTCAATTTAAAAATCAGATGTTTTTCTGCATTGTTATTTCTTCCTTTAAGTGATGTCCGTTGGAAGGTTTCATTGACTTTACTTGACGATACTGATTTACCATCAGAAGGGTTTTATCGCGTATTTTTGAGATGACTTATATTGGCCAAGTTAAGAGGAAGAGGAGGAATAAGGATGGAACCAGTTTTTGCTATATACCGTCATGGAATGTTCGAGAAAGAGTTATTATTAACCAGTTGCCTAGATCTAATAATAGTTTAGAGGGATTGCATAATGCCTTGCAATATTCTTTATCCTGTCAACACCCCTCTATTTGGAAGTTAATTGAAACATTGAAAAAGGAGGAGGCCATTGCGCTAAAGAAAAAAGCGACTTTCAACAAGGAATTCTTGCACGGCAAAAAAAACAAAACTGCTAGTGAGAGAATCCGGGCATTATTGGATAAATATTCTCCTGAAGACCAGATCAAGTTTTTGAAGGCAATAGCTCACAGTATTTCATACATTTTGAATTATTTTTTAAACTTGAAATTTAATTTTTGTAACCTTTAATATTATTACTTTTTGGTAAATTTGTAATATATTTTTAAAAACCTAAAATAAATAAATTTGCATTTTTCAACAAATCTATTTCGTTTAACTCTTTAATATCAGATGTGATTAATACCTTTGCGTTTTTATATGCAGGGTAATCAATCTTTGAAAAAAGTCATGGTACACAAATGTCCAGTACGCAAGTGTCTGGGACGCAAAGTTCCGGGACGCAAATGTCCAGTACGTAACTGTCTGGCCACTATATATGCATTCATCAACCAGGTGTTCATTCTGTACAATTAAAATAATCATACAAGAATTTGGAAAGTATTCTTGGTACGAAAAACATCATCAAACATTGCTTAGTGGATACAGAAAAAGTGCTGCTACCACCTCTTTCATGTTAAGTTAGGATTAATGAAGCAATTTGTAAAAGCCCCATCAAAATAAGGACCCTGTTTTTTAAGTATTTTGTGCCAAAAGTGTCCTAGTTTATCTGACGCTAAATTGAAGAGATGGTGTATTTACAGGACATGATATCAGGAAACTAATTTCTGATGCTGAATTTGATGGGGGAAATGAACGAAATCGAACTACAGGCTTGGGCATCATTCAAAGAAGTAATTCTAAGTTCCTAGGTAATATAAAAAACAAATTACACAAAAATAGTGAGAAACATGTTGGTCAAAATTTAAAGAAATTTGGGTTGCAATAAGAATCTCAAAGTTCACTGTTTACACTCAGATTTGGATTTTTTCCTGAAAACCTGGGAGCTGATTGTGTGAAGAGCAGGGTGAAAAAAAAAAAAATTCATCAAAATACTAAAGACATGGAAGAAGGTACCAGGGAGGGGGGGAGGGGGAAGAAGTTGGGATGTCAGTATGATGGCCGACTATTGCTGGATGATTCATAGAGATGCACCAAAAGTGTCCACAAACGAATGTGCACCAAGCGAAGTTTTGGAAGAAAAAACGGAGAAGTTACCAAGATTAGAGTAAGTGTATGTATGTAATAGAATATATAATGTGTATGCACTATTTACGTTTAAAACTTTGTATTTGAAAAATAGTTTTATGAAATAAACAAGGTGGTAAAAAATGTTACATAGATGAACAAAAATTTATTATTGGCTCTATTTTTTTTTAATAATAAATTTCTTTTTAATTTTGTACTAAAATGTGATGCGATGAAATAATTTGAACTGCATTTTTATATAGTGGTCATAAGTGCCGAAAATAGATCACAACTCAGAATGAAACAATTATTTAATAACCTCAATTTTGCAGACCTGTGAATAGGAATCGTTCAACAATTTGTAAGACTAGTATTGAAAGCAGAGATCTGCACGCCATAGACTAAATGCAGAACAACAAAACGACCTAACTATCGAATCTATAACTCTTGGCTCAGAGGGACACTAATCCTTGGTCAGGGGATCTACAAGTAAAGAAGAAGAAGAAGAAGAAAAAGAAGGAGAATTAGATTTGAAGGGGAGGAGAGAAGGAAGAGTTGCAAAGATCAATATGTCTCAAAGACTTAATAGTCCATCCGAGAGACAACGTGTGGGCGCACTTATCTCTAGGAGCAGGTTTTACTGTTCATTCACAGTGTCTAGCTTTCTTTTGAACACTTCCACACTGTTGTTGTTTACAACTTCTGGTGGTACATATCTTGTATGCAAGGAAGTTCTCACAATGAGTTGTGTTGTATCTCTTCATTTCTAATTCCCATCTATTATTTCTTGTCTGGTTTTCGTTGCCATACATGATCAGGATCTCTAATCGTCTTTGGTCACCTATTTGCGTGATGGATGAAAATTAACTTTGTGGCTCTTGCTTATAACCCCCCCCTTCTAATCTGTTTATGTCCTCTTAGGTGGTGACCAAAACTGTACTGCATATTCAAGATGTAGTCTAACTATTGATGTGTAGAGCTGCAAGTTAGTTTCTACCTTTAGGATTGTTGTAGGGAAGCTGCAAGGTTAGTTCCCTACCCTTTCTTTTCCCCTTATATATAGATGAGTTATTTTAAAACTTTCATGAACTTTCATTTTGGTGTGTCTGTCTGTGAATTTGGAGTTTATTCCTAAGTGTTTTTATATTTTACTTACTTTTTAGGAGATTTTAGTACCCAAGCGCTGATGTGAGATGGAACTATCAAGTAGTATTTTCGATGGTTGGTTAGTAGGTGACACAAGTTTTCGTTAAGAATTTTTAGTGCTAAGAAGATGACATCCGATGTGTCGCGAAACATTAGCATTTAATACTAAACTCTTAAAGAACAGGATGGATTTCCCTACTATTTCATTCATGATGTCCATTATGAGCTCCAGCTCTGAGTCCTTACATATATGTGTATGTGTATGTGCGTGCGTGTATAAATAATAAATGTATATATATATATATATATATATATATATATATATATATATATATATATATATGTATATATATATATATATATACTATTTCATTCATGATGTCCATTATGAGCTCCAGCTCTGAGTCCTTACATATATGTGTATGTGTATGTGCGTGCGTGTATAAATATATAAATGTATATATATATATATATATATATATATATATATATATATAGATATATATATATATATATATATATATGTATATATATATATATATATATATATATATATATATTATATATATATTATATATGTGTGTGTGTGTGTGTGTAATATTACATGAATTACGCTCTCGGGTGTTTGCTCTATTTGCAAAAGTAAAATTTTGGTAAATAAACTCGTTTTCTTAGGAATGTTGGGTTTTACCCTCTATCGCCACTGACTTAACAAGTACGCTTTTGCCGAACCTTTATTGTTATTCACAAACCGCGCTTTGTTAAGTATAAGGACGATCAATCCCGCGCAAATGTTTCAGGATGAATTTAATTTATGCGAAGCCTTTCAATGCCAGCTTAGAATTGCTTCTTTATTCATGGGATTTCTTGATCGTGGTTCGTGTACCGTTACCTGCCTTTGTTACATTAGATTTATTTAGCGGTATGCCGTCGTGATTCCTATTTACTTTCCGTGTATAGATAATTTTTTTGTATTATTTTATCAGGCAAAAAAAAATAAAAAAAGGAAACAAAGAAGAAAGGTACGTTTCATTTACACGTAGAAAATGAGTTTACCAAAGCATAACCCACTTCTTTTGGAAAATGGAACGCCGTTGTTACACAGTTAACATGCTATATGTAATAGGGTAGGGATATCACTCAGTTTAAGATTTAGACTATTATTGCATTGGAACTGAATTCGCGATCTTGTAAGTCTCCTTTCTACAAGATAGACCTTCTTTGTGAAGTTCTTTTGCAAAATTCATTTCAATAAACCTAAGCTGATATTATTTTCCGTGTTTCAACTTGGAAATAAATTTATACATACATACCATTACATACATTACATACATACATACATTGCATACATACATACATCATACATACATACATACATAGATTACAAATGCTATGTAATGAACACTTAATGTTCAGTTTCCTAATACATTTGGATGGTATTTGCAACAAATCATTTCGAAAATTCGAATAGGAAATGCAATATAAAACTTCTCATTTCAGTGCCAAACTTCTGGGAGAGCAATGCATAATTATAAAGAAGAATAAGAGTTTATCTTAGCTCATTTGTGCAAATATGTCGAAATAAAATAATTTTTAAATTCTGAATCAGCCAAAGCATCACTCTGGGAATATAACAGAAAACACTTTTGGCTTCTTGGTAGAGATATAGTACTTAGTAAATATACTGATCACCATCAACAGCTCTCCTAAGATAAAATAGCTTGTAGGCCAGTCGAAATGTGATTGAGAAAGCTAAAAAAAAAAATTATGAAAAGCTGCAATTTGTTCTCTGTAAACCTTCATAATAGGGTACTGGTACATATAAAATTTTGCACCTCTCTATCACCTCGTTTTGGGCGCTATCTCAAAAAATGGCGACCAAAAAACAGTTTTTTTTTCTTTTTTTAATATTTCCCTAAATAATGATTTCATAGGCAAATGTACCTAAATACAAATTATACTACGTAATATTCTCTATAAATTATGTTCTATACTTTTGTGTATATTGCATGGCTTTGATGCACGGGAGGGTTCTTTCTATTTAATTCATGGGTCCCGTTGTTCTTCCTACTTTATTCTGGTTTAGAACAGACAGTGAATACTCACTGGCGGAGCTACCAGCCTTACACCTAACCGTCCACCCAAAGTGCATATTTTTTTTTTTTTATAATTATCTGAGCTTATGTTTACTCTGCTTAATGGGCTACGCCTTATGGCACTAAGAAAATTTATAGCATTTCATCCGTGGGGTCATCACAGTCCTCCTCGTCTCTGTTTACATCAGAGTTGGTAAAAGATAACCCTTTACATGACACACATATTACGGACAATTTTAATCCTGCCCCTTCTACAACTGCAAGTGGCTGTCATACATCCTTTGAGACATTTGCATGATGGTATTGTTTAAAAGATCTAGAGGAGCAGGGTCTCTATCTGTGCTGATTGGGGCTAGTCCATTCCCAGACATCTCCCAGCCCCAGTCTGTAAGTAGCAAGGCAATTCCTAACCATTTCTTCAAAACTTGCAGATAAGTGCGCAGAGAGTGAAATGGAGCAGCGGCGTCTGTGGGAGGCAGGAAGCCAGGGTGAATGCTTTTACTCAGTGATTTGGCAAAACTTTGATATCTCAAAGTCGCCAAGGGATCCACATTCTTTGTTCCCATACAACTGAGAGTGAATGACTTTCCTATTGCAACAACCTTTAGAATATTTGCATGTGGTTTCTTAAACCAGCTACAAGTTCCTGAAGTTCTTCACGCTTTTCTAGAAGATTTAAAATCTTAAGAGTCCCTTGTTTGAAAAAGGCAGAGGTGTATCAGCCCCATTAAAGGCATACAAGAAAAGATTGTTGTCTTCAGTAACTGATCCATACTTAAGGAGGCTTGTGTGTACAGTTTGTTTTCTGTTTTTCCTTTACCCCTTTTTTTATAAAG
>NC_087209.1:89371013-89393513 GCF_015104395.2 Macrobrachium nipponense | reverse complement strand
ATGTATTATGAACTGACCTTTGTGACATTTGCTTGAATTTATGCGAATGCACAAAAGGATTGGAGGCTACATTAACATTTTAGGACATTAGGCATCGGTAAATTTGTTGAATAAAAATCTAGGATAAAAATTGTTTTATGAAAATTGAAATAACTGAATTTCTTCGAGAATTTTATGCTAGGTGGAAGATAACATATAGGCGCGGTGTAACATTTTGATTATTTCTATTTAATTTAAACCTAAGAAAGCAACTGCTGTAAAAGTTCGTATCTTGACCTGTAAATTTTTTTTTTTTTTTTAGTTACTAGTACTAAACAACTTGAACAGTTCGAGTACTTCAAGTATCTAAAATTAGGAGTTTGGTGTCGTATTCGTGTTCAGTTGTGAAATGGATATTGGGTTGTAAGCCATAAAATATGTTCTAAGAAGTTTTCCGCATCCTATATACGTCTGAATAAAACAATGGGGTCAGCTATACATTTGATGATTTGTCAAGAGATACCCTTAGAACATTGTTCTTCGAGCGAGAAAGCAACTGAAGCCATTAGCCATAGTGGGACTCAAAATGGACTACATAGAGACACCATCCACTTGTTTGTAAAACCTCCCATGTTAGAAATAAAGGGGGAGTGTCCTGCACTGCAACTTCTAAAAGTTTCTTACAAAATTTTCTAAAATAATGTCGAGACCCGCCTGCAACGTGTATAAGGATATGGCATCAAACTAACAATAAGTAAGACAACCTCTTGTGGTGGAATATCAGGTACAAGGCTAGCCATGATTGGGCAAAGAATATTAATTATTGGTGAATGGTGCAACATGGGCACTAGATACTAAGCTATTTATTTGTTTGGAATGTTATTCGCAGCCAAAATAGGTCTTAAGGAGACATTTTCTTTGTTTGTATTTGTTTTTAGAAAACCCATATAAAACCCCAGATGAAGAACCAGACGAGCATAATTCTTAGTAGGTGCTTTCTGTTATAATGTTATGATCTTTAAAAATTTTCAGTAACCTGTTGATTTTATATTTCACCTTAAAGATTGGTTGGTATGTTGGGTTAGCTGTTTCAGTGAACCTCGTATTGTCCTTCCTTTAAAACATCATCTTTTATTTTATGTATGTAGTAGTCATTTTCATTTTATAATGGACCTGCGCAACCTCCTTCACCTGGACTTTATCTGGATTACTGGACAAGCTTTTCAGTAGTTGTTAATCTATCTCTTCGAATGAAATGAAAACCAGTTGCTTGACAATTTTGGAAATGTTTTTCTAAGCATTAGTTTGTATAATTCTTTGTAAACTGAGTAAGTCACGTGATAACTAAAGTGACCGAAGTCGCCAAACAGAATTTCAATCGATAAATAAAAACGACTAAAGTTAAGTTTTAAAATTTGGGAATAAAAAAAAAAATCCAAAGCAAATGCCAGGAAAGTAGGCATTATTTAAGGGTCTTTCGTAGCCTGCCTTCGGCCCCTGAGTGCAGCTCCTTTCCTTACTTTTAATGTACCTCTCTTCATAATTCTCTTTCTTTCCCATCTTACTTTACAAGCCCTGTCATAGCAGTTTGATTCATAGTGCAGCTGCCAAGGTTTTGCTTCTATTACAACTTTTTCAAACCTTTCAATGTCAATTTTCCGTTTTCAGCTCTTTAAAGGACTCATAGTTCCTAGCGTTGGCCTTTGGCCCTACATTCTATAGTCTAAATTCAAATTCAATCCAATGCCAGGAGAAACTCTTCTCTCTTAGACACAATTGGAATTATTGAAAACAGTATTTTTGGAATCTAGAAATTTTGGTATCTGAATTCCTAAACGTTCAAGTTTCTTAGAGTGAATGTCTTGTACATGCCCAGAATAAACTTTTACATTTTTGGTTAGTAGAATTTTTACATAAGCGAAAATAATATGTGATAATTTTTTTTACACTGTATAAAGAAATCAGAAGGTAAGAGAAGGGGATAAACGATTACTTGGCTATGAGGTGGCAGGGGAAAGGGGGAGGGTCTATCCAGCTTTGTGAATATATCTTAATTCGAAAGATATAAATATATATGAGCAGGAATAGGTAAATAATAGAATAACGCAAAAAAATATTTAAATAAACTTATAAAACTTATTTCTCCAAGAGTTTTCTGCTGTCACTGCATCATGGCCTTAACGACTTATTTCAATTACACAGAAGCATCTGAATTCATTGAATGTCAATGACATTGATTTCATTATATTTATGTATCTTTATTAGGATCTTTGAAAATACTCCAATGCTTGGGGAGAGTCAATTCCGCCATATGAGAACAACTCCACAAAGAATATATAAGGTTACAAATATTGTTGCCCTCTAAATTGCTCCTGGAATATTCTCGTTGGCTACCAAACCGTTTCTCCATGAAGAACCTAACTTATTAAGCTTTGTGCAACATAACCCCTGTAATACACGGGAAACAGTAACACTGCGTACAAAAAGCTAGTCTCCTGCCACTGGAAGTATCAAAACAAAATTCTTGAAGATAATCAGTTTTGTTGCATAACGTCATGTCATAATTTTCCAAGAGTGAAATTACAAAAACATAATTTTCTGGATAATGCAGGGGTTGTTTGGTTGAGGGTGGCGGGAAGTGTGATGGCACTTCGAAGTGTACTTTATCATGTGTATTTATCATTTTTCCTATTATGTAAAAATTTTTATGCATTTGTGCAACAACTAATTATGCAAATGTAATAGTGATAAACTACAAAATTTCAAAGATTTCCAAAACATTTGCGGGTAGTTTTCATGTCTGATTTAACCCTTGTGGTCTGTCAAAATTTGTAACATCTAATCTTTTTCGGGTGGTTTTCAAAAATTTAGACTATTCCTTGCCATACAAACTACTTTTTATATTATTTGCTTGTCTAGAGTACACTGCAAGAAAGTTATCATTCAGACTTCAATTCTATCAATGTTAGCCACCCTATTTTATTGAAGAATAACTTTTAGTTGGAATTATTGCAGTTGAATATTGTGGCACCCATGGTGCTGTTACTTTGCTATAATTTTTGCACATATAACAATGCCATGTTTTTGTATATCTTTCCTGAGATTTAGAATGGTTAGTATTTATAGTCAGCTTATATAAGGTACATAATTGATTACTTTGAATGCCCAGGGTCTACTACGTGGAAGTGACTGTCATTCAGACCCCACACCTAACCCTCGCAAACCACCCTACCTTATTGAAGATTAGGAATTAGTTGCAATTATTGCACTTGAACGTTACAACAGCATGCCGCTTACATGTAGTTTTTCGGCAAAACCGTACATACTGTGGTTACTTTGTTGTCATTTTTACAAAACATATAACAACGCTGTCTATTTGCAGCTCTTTCCTGAGACTGAGAATTATCATATCCTATAGATGGTCTTGAAGTTCAGCAACTTGCCGGGCATTTGGCGTAATAGGTAATGATACCCTTAAAGACAACAGGTTGGACTAAGGCCAATTCCAAGTTCATTGAAGAAAAATCCTTCTCTTGAAGGTAGCTTTTCCCTTCCAGTTAGGTTGCACTATATTCCAAAGGACAAAAGAATTGTAGGCAGACACATCCACTATGTTATCATAGACTATCTTTTTGTCTGACGCTTTGACCTATAAGTTGCAACAAGTTTGTCTAAATTATGAACTCCTCCTTTAGTTGAATTGTAAAATTCAATGATTTCTTCTTTTTCACTAATAATCATACCATCTTTGATGCAGTTTGTGAAAAACTTGGCACAAATATAGCAAAGTAGGTACAGGTAATTTTGACCCAAACAGATTAGATGTTACTTTTTTTGCTGCTCATTAACTACTGGGAAAACTTTTACCAGACTTAGGCAATATAATAACAACCCCCCTAAAGTCAGGAAAAGTCAAGGAGTATGAAGCTTCAATCTCTAAAAACAAGAGAGATATGCTAATGTAAAATTATTTTCGGGTCAAAAAGACCCCTAACAGTGCAGAAAAGTTAAATAGGAAAATCTTCGTCTTCAATTTAATTATTTCTTTGACGAGGAAATAAGGTGGGGTGATTTGAAGAGAATTTTCCTAGGTATAGAGCAGGATAAGTAATGGACTGAGTGCGATGTTCCAGGCCGATGGCTGCTGAAGGGTGAGAATCTGTTTTTGTTCATAAAACGTCTTACATAGAATCCCTCTTTTTATGAGTTCAAACTAGGCATGAATGTAAGTTAATAGTCTCAGCAATCATTGCATATTATTTTTTTTTTGACTCTGCTAGACAAAATCAGGGCAAATTTTATATTTGTTCTTTGGATTGGAAATGAATCCATCACCAACATGATGCCTCGTATTATTGATAGTGATTAAGACAAAAGTCTTGCAAAAATAAGACCATTCAAGAATCATCTGAACACCTGCAAGAAAATAATCAGAAGTGTTGATACCAAATGACATGCATGAACCTGCTCCCTAGGGGGCTAGTCCCGTCAGTGTACCTCATGCGGTGCACGGTAGGCAAGATTTAAGGTTCTTTGCAGCGTCCCTTTGGTCACTAGCTACAACCCCTTTTACTGTACGTTGCCTCCATTCATCTTTCTTTTCTTCCATCTGACTTTCCACACTCCTAACAATTGTTTCATAGTGCAACTTCAAGGTTTTCCTCCTGTTACACCTTTAAACCTTTCGACTATCAATTTCCTTTTCAGCGCTGTGGGACCTCATAGATCCCAGCGCTTGGCTTTGGGACATATTCGATATTCCATGTTCCAATGCATAAACTGGGTCCCTGGTCTCTGCAATAAAGCTATAAATAGGATTGCTATATAAACCAGTGCCTTTGGACATATTTTGGAAGCACCGAAGGTTCCCCGGCAATGTTATGATCAATGATTGTACAGAGGAAGCGCACTCTCAATCGGTAAAATGTTTTGTTTAGAAACACCATCGCAATACAATGAATGATCGATCACTAGATATAAATGTCCATATATGATCAGGTTTAAACTTGCATCTAAATTTCCTTGGGCTAAAAGCGTTCACGTTCGTGACCATGTTATGATGCTGCCAGAGGGAATAGTGAACAATGCTTCAGCTAGTTAAGGGATGATATATATATATGAATAACTTGATCTGATCACGAAGTATATAAAACGTGATGCTATGTATAAATAAAGGTTTTTTGCCACGAAGGAAAAAATGAAAAAGCGAGATAGCCAAGTACTTTCGGTCCTATTCGGACCCTTTACTGAGGCAAACTGATTTTACAGAGAACAACATAGTCAAAGAAAGCTTAATATGCAAACTGACTCTACAAGATTAGCAAGCAATAAGGGCGATTTTCACTCTACAGAAAGGAGGAGCCGCCTGATTGTAGCCCCACCTTGAAGAATACACGCAGTAAACAAATGATTCTCCGAGAAACAGTACATTTTTGAAAAAACACGGGAGCTATACAATTTAATATAATGAATTTTTTACACAAATTTTCCCCCAAAAAATTATTATTAATGAAAAGACGAAAGAAAATATAAATATATATATACGAGCAAGAGTAAGAGGGAGAGAAAGTATAGAACCAGAGAGAGAGAGGAGAGAGGAGAGATGAGAGAGAGAGAGCACGAGAGAGAGAGTAGAGAGAAAGAATAACTATATATGTGGGACTAATTTATTAGTTGTTCATTTATTTTAAGGTCCTTCATAAACATCTTACAAATATATGGGTCCAAATGGTACATTCCCAGACTAAGATCTAGGTTGTTTTTTATTAGTGATTTGTATAATTGCCGAGTCCAGTAAATTTCTTGAAACATAATCATTAGATCTAGCAATTACCGAGGTATCACCCCAATTAATACAATGAGATTTTTCACTCAGATGAATAAACAGTGCATTTGAAAGGTCTGGCTGTTCTAACTGAATACATATGCTGCTTTATATGTACACAAATTTTTACTTGACTGACCAACGTAAAACGATGGGCAATCCTTACAAGTAATTTTGTAAATGATGTTGTTATTTGTTACGGGACTATTCTTAATTAGCATATCTTATGGTATTGGTATAAGAGAACACTACATTAACATTAAACGATTTAAATATTGATTTTATGGTTTCAATCCACGAAAATAAGGTACGCTAAGTACATTTTTAAAGCATTTCTTTTTCATTAATAGCAACATTATAAAACTTTTTGTGAGCTTTTTGATAACATAAATCAATTAAATGAGGTGGGTAGCAGAGATCGTTTCCTATCTTCTTTATGTATTCTATTTCTTGGTCCAGGTATTGTGGACTCGTGATACGCAAAGCGCATAGGAACATAGAAGAAAAAATTTAAATTTTAATATTAAGATGATGGCCAGAATAAAAATGTACATATGTTAAATTATTTGTGGGTTTTCTATAAATACTGAATTTGCATTGGAAAGATTTTCTATGTATTAATACATCTAGGAAAGGGATGACATTGTTATTTTCAATTTCAACAGTGAATTTTATGGATGGCACTAAATTATTCAATTTAGACAGTAAATCATTTACATCGATACCACCAGGTAAGACTACTAAGAAATCATCGACATATCGGTACCATTTTAAGGGGATCAGTGTGATATTCGGGAGGTGTTGTCTCTCAAAAATTCCATATATAAGTTTGAAAAGAGAGGTGTTAAAGGGTTACCCATGGCCATACCTAATATTTGTTGGTAATATTCTCCATTATAAATAAATCTGCAATCACAAATACATAACTTAATTAAGGAAATTATGTGACTAACGGACATAGGCAATTCATGCAGTACAAGTTCATTACTTAAATATTCTAGCACAGAGTCAATAGGGACTTTTGTAAACAAAGAACATACATCAAAACTGACAAAAATATCGCCCAAGAGGGGACTATAAAGAAACACGCCCGCACCAAACATCACGAGGCCATCACCGGGATGTCATCATAAAGAACACGAAGATCATCGGGAAGGCCCCTGATGCCCGTCGGTTGCGCCTGCTGGAGGCGCTCCTCATCCAGCAAATAATACCTACACTGAATACGACGCAGGAAGAATTTCTCCTCCCTACGAGTATGAGAAGACCTGCCACCAACAATGACACCACCGATCATGACAACTCTGTGGATGACAAACGCCCCCCGCCCCCAACGAGGTACTCCTGCAGCCGATGGAAATCAAAGTAGCCGTGACGTCCCACAGCGTAGCGCAACGCCCATCAATGTTTACAGCGCCGTTATGGAGGTCCAGGCGGCTGCAGGATATGCTGCAACGCAACCATCGGCTCGAAGAAAGTGGCTTGAGACCTGGCTCAGGCAACCAAAGAAAACAAGACTCACCGCTACCAGCCAATAGGAGACAAGCATGGGGCAGACCCCCTGCTGTCAACCACAGATATAACGTGGACGGACACCGACCAAAAGATCAGTCCACCCTCAGCTTCCTAGCCCGAGGATGTCTGGCAGCTCCAGACGAAAGCTCGCTTTAAGAAAGAGAGAGAGAGAGAGACAGAGAGAGAGAGAGAGAGAAAATCGTTAATGACTTTGATGACTATGGTATCATAGTTTATCTGTAAAATTCAAATATATACACTATTTTGCCCTGTATTTTACCATGACCTCTATAGGCGCTCTACTAGCCTGTTTAAGTAGCACCGAAAAAGCCGCTATTCGCAAAATAGAGAAGAATCTCTACAAGTGTAACGCTGCTGAAGTAGCCATTACTTCTAATAAAGTATGCTTGAGAGAGGGTCTGCTTCCTAAATAATAATAATAATAATAATAATAATAATAATAATCAATAATAATAATAATAATAATAATAATAAATAGTAATAATAATAATAATAAAAATAATGGTTGCAGGTCCAAAATTAATATAGCATGTGAGTATATGGTCTTCAATGGATATTAAAAAAAGCGTCCCGAACCTTGTACTAGTTCATCTTCAGTACATGGATAGAAAGCTTTTAATATCCATTAAAAACCGATTACTCACATGCTATAATATTGTGGACCTGCAACCATTGTCTTCATTTTCGACACGAAAAACTGTGCCCAATATTAATAATAATTTAAACTAAGAAATTTACAGCACCCTTGGTCCATGAAGCGTCATTTAATACACCTCAGTTTGTTTCACATAAAGAATAAGTTCAATTTGTATCATATCTGGTATGCCCAGTAAAATTGTGAAATAAAATAAAAAATATAATGTTTATTTCTGTGAAATTTAAACATGCACAAATATGGCATATAAAGGTGATTTACAGCATCACCTTGCCTGCGTAGTGTGGGAGAGAGAGCTTTCTGTTATGGAATTCCAAGTCTCTCACGAACAAGGTGATGAATAACGATTTCCTTTATGAAAGTCACAACGTGTCTGGTAGCACCGCGTAACCTCGTGTATTCGGGAAAATGTAAGGCTTCACATTGTCATTTATACCCTGGCTGATTTACTGAATGCGTCCTGTCTTCAAAGGACTTGAGATGAACGAAACTGTCAGGCTTAAGGCAGTGAATCATCACGAATTCAAATCTCAGCTTGTTGAAAAAAATGAGAGAGAGAGAGAGAGAGAGAGAGAGAGAGAGAGAGAGAGAGAGAGAGGGAGAGAGAGAGAGAGAGAGAGTTGCTATCTTCCATTATGGGTGGCACAGGTAAATATGTAATAAATGTAATTAGGTACTGGACACAATTGTATGTTAAAATGTCCGTACATAGTCCGCAGGTTGTACTTGAAGGCTTGCGAATACAATCTCCGTCTCTCTCTCTCTCTCATCCTCTCTCTCTCTCTCTCTCTCTCTACAGGCAGGAAGGATTCTTTAATTATCATTCATCATTTTGGTATATTAGGAGATATCGGTAAACACGGAAGCAGCCAAAACCATATATATATTTTCTTAGCAGTTACATTCTTGAGACTTTTCAGAAGAGAGCGTTAATATATCTGAGATAGTTGGAGGATAAAGAAGTGATATCTTACAGAGTTATGTACAGTGCAATGCGTTACCAAACCTAACAAAAGATACAGGTGTGTATGAACGAACATCTCTTTTGGGTTAAACTTACTCATCAGATTTCTCGTGTGAGCAAAAGTAGGTTCCTAGAGCAGAAGGAGGTTTTCGTTCGTATGTTTGTTGTTTTGCATACCTAGCCTTCGCGGGCATCCTGTCCCTGATATTTTTGGAAATTCTTTCCTCGTCGAGCTGTGACTTGCTTTGGAGTTATGCTTTTAAACTAAGGAATGCGTAACAATTATTTTTATCACGGAATTGATATACTTATCTTTACAAATAAAAGTTTGTAATTGCGAGGATGATAGTTGTATTCTGTTAATTGGTAATCTATTCCCTTACTTAGGGTGATGAATTAAAAATATTAAACAATTTCTTTATTTCACTTATTTTTCTTGTGTGTTTTCATGCACTTTGAATTACAAGAAGGAAAAGATTAATACTAATTCTTCTACTTTAGTTTATGTACAGTGCAATATGTTACCAAACCTAACAAAAGATACGTATGCATGAACTGAACACTTTTTATGTTAAACTTACTCATCAGAGTTCTCATGGGAGCAAAAGTAGGTTCCCAGAGCAGGAGGAGGTTTTCGTTGGTATGTTTGTTGTTTTGCATAAGTAGCTTTTGCGCGCATCCTGTGTTTGATATTTTTGGGCAATTCTTTCTTCGTCGATCTGTGACCTGATTCAGAGTTCTGTTTTTACTCTAAGGAGGTCCGCTACAGGTTCTATGATATAATAAACAAAAAGATTCAGCACCAACAGTTGAAACTAGGGATACGAATATAGAAAGAAACTCCAACAGAACAAAGGTTTATTTACAAGCTTACTAACAAAGATAAATGCAGAATGGTTCCTCCTATTTACATAACAAAAAATAACTCTTATATTATGTGAACTAGGGAAACAGTGAGGTAATTAAACACTTGCTGGCCAGTTTTGCAGCCGTCGAAAATCAATGCTTGAAGCGACGGCTTCACAAAGGAATACTGTAGAACTTCAAACGTCTTCTTGACTCCGTAGTGCAAAAAACAATGTCTATTCATGATACTCGAAGGGCAGGTTACTCCTCAAACCATCTTGTAGGACGTTTCTTCTCTGAAGGCTTCCTCAACGTAGAAATATCTCAGTCGCTCTCTCTAACTGTATGACTTGACTCGAATCCGATCTTACTCTCGTGTGCGTTCTCCCTCTCTTATCCTTCGTCTGTTCCTTCTTCTCTTATCTCTCACTGATGATCTGAGGCGGGGCTGAAGGGGGCGGAGCATAACAGCGAACGTCAAAGACTCCCGACAGGAACTTTTTAAAAGGATCGAGACGAAATGTAGCATCATAATACGCTGCGTTTCTAATAATACGTCGGCGTCTGTTGAGTTCCATGTCCAACCTGGCGATTCTCGAACCATCATGAGAACAGGCGCCTCCCATACGTGCGCGAATGCCCCTTTGCTGCAGACCTTCTCGAAGAAGATGCATTTTCCTTTCCTTTAATATATAATTCCTTGCTATAAAGCGATTACCATGACAGGAATGTATAACAATTCTTTTTATCATGGAATTGATATACTTATCATTGCAAATAAAAGTTTGTTTTTGCGAGGATGATAGTGGTATTCTGTTAATTGTTACTCTATTCCCTTACTTAGGATGATGAATTAAGAATTTCAAACAATTTTATTTCACATATTTTTCTTGTGTTTTCATGCACTTTGAATTACAAGAAGGAAAAGATTAATATTAATTCTTCTACTCTATTTTATCGTACAAATATCCTATTAGATCTAAAAGCTAAAGTGTTTTTAAGTAAATTTTCATTACCATTCAGCCATCTGGAAAATTGCATAATTTACACTGGCAGCTAAAGAAGTCGTATTATAGATACAATGGGGACATCTAAAACATACTTGATAGACAAACACAACAGTGAAAAAGGTACCTAAGACAGTATGCAGTTGATCAAGCATACGCAAAAGAAAACAAACCCTGAACGATAAATGAAATAATTACACAAATACACTCTTGAAAATGTCTTCTAGATTCACCTTAACGGGAACTGGAATTAAACTAATTCTAGAACGCCAAGACTCCATTAAGTGTAATTCTTTTTTTCCACTGGCGATGTGACTAGTAATCAGTTGTTGAGTTTTTATTAAAAAATATTTTTATCAGAGAATTAGAAATAAAAAAAAACTATAATGTCTGAAGTTTTATAATGAAATAATTTTCATGGCAGAGTAAATGCAATGGTAAGGTATGGAAAGGGAACATTCATCCATCAATGCCAGCTTTCGAAAATCCTTTAATAATCATCGTATCGTCCGATCCCCTTCTGCCGCCCACCAGTCGACAAGTTTGTGAAATGGTATCCTGTGTATATATATATATATATATATATATATATATATATATATTATATATTTACATATACAGGACAACACACACATACACACACACACACACACACACACACACACACACACACATATATATATATATATATATATATATATATATATATATATATATATATATATATATATATATATGTATATATTATATATACGGGGTGTCCGTAAGTCCCAGTACATTACAAGTAATTATGGCCTGTAATGGTACTGGGACTTTATTGACACCCTGTATATTACTATATTTATTTATGTGTGTGTATGTGCGTGCGCGTGTATATATGTATGTATGTATGTATAACAATCTCCTATCAGAGGAAATTGAAACGTGATACAAAAAAAGTATGCAGCCACCATGAACAATGAAATTTTAAGGCACCAGAAAAATAAAAAGGGAAACTAGAGATTAATAATAATTTTAATTGTCCTTCATTCAGACAACTGTTACTCATCTAAAGATAAAGTTTAAATGGAATGACCTTTTCAGCATTTGAATGGTCTGAGATTCAATTGATCCTATAGTGCGACGATTTAAAGAAGAATCTCCAGCCTTTACCTTGAGTCAATGCGTTGTTGCCACTTCTTCGTCGTCCTTTCAGTCCTACCCTTATGGAAAGAAGCTCCTTTCCTTTTGAAAATCCTGGTTTAACCTTCTGGCTTTACGTTTTCATATTGTTTATGTGTGCACTAGTTTGTTCGTAATCGATGTTTTTTACCCTAACTATTTACTTTGATGTAATTTCATATAGAATTCAAAACCTGTGAGAGCAATGATACGACTGCGAAACATTCAGACCTGCAATATATCAGCAGGATGTGCCCATCTTTTTCAAAACTATTATTTAATTTCATTTTCTATAGAAACGTTATTTTTTTACGTCATGCATCTAAATTTTCCTCCTTTTTTCCATTGCTATTTTTAAGCACACTCTCCCCCAAAAACTTTAAGTGATAATTCTTTGCCTTACATAAGTCCTTCGTTTTCCAAAACCACAATGAAATCTTTTATAGGTAGGAATCTCATTTCTTATGAAGACACATCGTAAAAATATTAATGAACCATAGGAAAAAAAATCGTATTTATTAAAAAACTTCCATGATACTTTGTTTATTTGAATTCTTATACCTCCCATGGATTACTATTGTTAAGGTACAATCAGTAACAAAAGGACTTCAGTGCTTTTTAACTTATTTTTTTTTTTTTTTTTTTTTTTTTATTTTTTTTTTTTTTGTTTTTTTTTTTTTTTTTAGGTATTCTTCATTACAAGACTCTGTAGGGGGTAGTGCCGTAACTGTATCTCATGCGGGGTACTGCAGGCCTTACTTGGGGTTATTTGCAGTGTCCTTTCTGCCCATAGCTGCCCCCTTTTATATTCTGTTTAATGTACCTTCGTTCATATTCTTTCTTCCATCTTCCTTTCCACTCTCTCCTAACGCTTGATTTTAACCGCTTATTTAACTGTCAATTTCCATTTCAGCGCTGAATGACCTCATGGTTGCAGCGCTTGGCCTTTGGACTGTATTCTATTCTATTCTATTCTATTCTATTTTATTCATTACAGGATTTTGTGTAAAGATACAAAAGAAAAAATAAGTGGATGAAATATAAATTTAAAAAATCGGAATCTCACGTGACTTTTACGATGCAAATTCCTCGGCTAGGAAAGTGTATTTGCACGTCTCATGCCCCTTATATAGTGAGCTTTCCTTGTGACCCTAATATCAAAGAGAGAGAGAGAGAGAAGAAGAGGAGAGAGAGAGAGATGATAGAGAGAGAGAGACAAGGAGAGAGAGAGGAGAGAGAGAGAGAGAGAGAGAGAGAGAGAGAGAGTCTTAAAGGCGTAATCAGATATACAACTACGAAAGATATAAAAATGGTACACATTTCCGTACTGCATCCCAACAATATTCAAAGCTTCTCTTTGCAGCATAAGCCCAGATATATATTGTTGCTCTTTCTTTTTCACGTCAAACAAAAGAATTGTTTCAAATGAAGTCGCTCATAGCGCTGATCTGGTAACCTCGTTTTTCTAGAATATTTACGAGAATTTTGCCAAAGGGTAACGGTTAGAGGCTGGGATTACCTAGTAACTTAAAATCACATTCTCGTCACATTTGGTTAAAATTTTCAATAAATGGACTTTTATAGGTGACTTACTTTATGGTGGCATACTTTATTAGAACGGACTTTTTTTTAGGTGACCTACTATGAGATTCAGGGCCTCTGTGAACACGGTTTTTTGGACTTTGCTCCTTGTCAAAGCATCGGATGTAGCTGAAAGGTGACATATGTATATTTTACAACCACACACAAATTTTGTCAGCATTATCAATAACCTACCCGATAGTTTTAATTTTTATAGAGTAAAAATGATCTAGCCGACGCCATGGCCAATGATTACGAGCCAAGAGTCGAAAAACATTCATTACGTAAGCAAAGTAAACACCTTTTTACGAAATGTTGCGCCGCCCATCCACTAACAGAAACCCATTCACCTTGTTCCCTCGGCTCTGAAACCCAAAGACTTTATGAATGGCGGAACGATACATAGATGTGGGTGGGGTATCTGTGCTAGCGTAGTAATACTACTGTAGCAGTAGTGCCGCAACAGTATAGCAGTAATATACATGAATTAAACGTTTAGGACCAACTGCTGGGATCCTTGAGGAGGTCATTTAGCACTTCTTACAACTACTCGAGAAATGAGTTTTTTATAGCCAGAAGTTAGATTTTCTAATCCAACAATGTCCATGATAGCCTTCAGTGTTATCCTGAATTATAACGAGGCCAAAGTAGGTGGAGCCTTATGAAGTTATCATTCTGACGATAATTATTGGTGAAGGTTTAAAGCCAAAATATAGTACCGGCTATTTTTGTTCAGTAAATAGGTAGATAGCCAATAAATAAAAATTTCATGACATTGGATATAGCAGTTATCAAAACAAGCTTGTCTACTATGCTTTTGAAAATTACCATCTATTTCCCTACATCTTGTCAATCTGATTGTGACCTATAAAGCAGACTGTTTTAATTTTTAGGAAACTTATTTTGGGAGTTAGACTAATAATCGAAGTGTTTTTGTATTTATTAACATATTTGTTGGTTTGTTCATTATGGACAATTATCAGTGGAGAGGTTCAGAATTCATAAAGGTGTGCTGCTTTGCTTGTATTTAAATTTGTTTGTCATTGTTGCCAGAGGTATAGCCTTTGTTACGTATAGCCAATCATCCATCGAGAAAGAGGGAAGAAATGCTGTCATAAGTTACGTAACGAGTGCGTTCGAAACCTTTTCTCTGAGTAAGTTGGCCCGTCTTCAAAAAGAGTCACTTTTACATTGTAAGTACCAAATTTATTCAACCTACGCAATGCCAGAATACAGTCAAAATTTAAAATTTCTGTAGATATAATGTGTATTCTGAATAAGCGTTATATCTATGAAATGCATAGATAAAAAGTTATTGCGAAAAAACCGTGTTACAGAAGGGCCCTGAATCTTCATAGTACGTTATTAAATAGACTTTGTTTTTTTAGGTGACACTTCATTAAATAGACTTTTTAGGTGGAAAAAACTTTACCTTAAATTAGGACTTTTTAGGTAAAAAAAACTTTAAATAAAAGGACTTTTTGTAGGTGACATTACTTTATTATATGGACTTTTGTAGGTGACATAACTTTATTAAATGGACTTATGTGGGTGACTTACTTCACTAAATGGACTTTTGTAGATGACATACTTTATCAAATGGACTTTTATAGATGACCTACTTAATTAAATGGACTTTTGTAGGTGACATACATTATTAAATGGAGTTTTGTAGGTGACAGACTTTATTAAATGGAATTTTGTAGATAACATACTTTATTAAATGGACTTTTTAGGTGACATACTTTATTAAATGCACTTTTGTAGGTGGAATACAATATCATATAGACTTTTGTAGTGACATATTTATGATATGGACTTTTGTAGGAGACATATTTTATTCGAAAAAAAAGTGTCAAATCTGGCTCGTATGTATATCAGAGAGAGAGAGAGAGAGAGAGAGAGAGAGAGAGAGAGAGAGAGAGAGATTGGGAATTTTATGAGGAAGTAGCATGCAGTAAAATCCGAAAATTTTATGTTTTGTTGTACAATCTCTCCCCCCCCCCTCCCTCTTTCTCTCTGGCTTATTCTCTATCCTTCTTTCCCTTTTGACCCTCTATTAAGTAGGACTGACCTCAGTCATCATAACTAAGCAACCCTACTGCTTCCCTTATGGTTCTCCATGAATCCCTATATCTCTTTGAGCTAACCTCCTCCGCTCTTAACAGCACTTCTCGTTTGTGTTTGAGACCTTTGGTGAAACATCATCCCTGACAATCTTTCAGCTGATTGATTTCAGTAGATAATCATTCTTTCCTCTAAATGAAAGTATTTACATCACGTCTAAGATGCATCATCGTGTTTTGGTCAGTTTCATTCTCTACAAGATCTCTTCCATTTTCATATAATCTCCATTTTAGTCAGAAGTTTCAAGGTCCTATAGATTTTTAGCATAATGATGTTTTACACTTAAAGGAAATGGGCAAAGGCAAGCAATCCACTACACAATGGAAAGTGTTCATTTGCAGGATGAACACTCTCCATCTTATCGCTATTCATGAGACATCTGTAATTATTGCATTGTCAATTTAGGAGTTCCAATTCGTTTGGTGATGACTATAAGATATTACAGCAATACTTTTCTGTTGAAGAACTTTTCTTTCAGACTCGATATAAATATAAGTAAAAGATGCACCGAAGTTTCTTCGGCACATTCGAGTTATCTGTACAGCGTATAATGGTGTATGAGCCGCGGCTCATGAAAACATTCAGCCACGGCCCGGTGGTGACCTGTCCTTTCGCTTCGCCAGACGCACGATCATGGCTAAGTTTAACTTTAAATAAAATAAAACCTACCGCGGCTAGAGGGCTGACAATTTTGGACGATTTTGATGATTGGAAGGCGGTGATCAACATAGCACTTTGCAGCCTTCTAGCCTCGGAAGTTTTTAAGATTTCAGGCAGACAGACAAAGCCATCTTAATAGTTTTTTTTTTTCTTTTTTTTTACAGAAAACTAAAATATCTATAAATAACTATTCGATGATGCCTAAGTTGTATATATAGTAGAGATAAGAATGAAATATTGAGGCATGAGAAATTCAATAAAATGTTTTAGATTTAGGATCTCTTATTTACAATGTGATACGCCTCTAACTAGAAGCTTGTGAAGATTTATTTACAGGAAAAAACGGGTTATGGAAATGTCCCTGATTTGCATAGAAAAAAAACCTAGGACGTGAAAAACAATGGCTGCCAAGTGCCAATCCATCGTCCCTCTCTCTTTCTCTCTTTCTCTCTCATCGCCGTTTCCCATATTCATCCATACTTGTTCTACAATGAATGTCATTACTGAAGGATGCTGTATTACGTATGAGTACAATTATTCTTTTTAAAGAATTGGGAACAAATAAAGAAGCAGTGACTCGTATCGGAATTTGCACGTAGACCATTTAAATATACACTCACAAACGTACACACCCACATACACACACACACACACACAGATACACACACACACACACACACACACACACACACACACACACATATATATATATATATATATATATATATATATATATATATATATATAATGTGCGTGTTCGTGTGTGTGTGTGTGTGTAGAGAGAGAGAGAGAGAGAGAGAGAGACACACACACCCACAGACAGACGTACTTGAGTTCAGTCTTCTACATCGCTACAATACAATAAAAAGTGAATAGTTTTAATTGGACTAAGCTGACATTGTAACCGCCTGCCATTTGCTCGTATGAGAAGTCTGGAAATAAAATTAAGTGAAAATGTTCTTAATATTTGTCAGACTTGGGATTACGCTCCCCTAATTCATTGTGACTTTTATATCTTTGTATCTTTTTTTTCATTTAGAGTGAAAAGTAAGGTAGTTTAGGTCGATACACAGAAACAGGATTGATATAGTGGATTTGATATACTGAAGGATACTTATGCTTGTCTATAGAAGAGTGATGGCGTATAAGCAAGGTTTCTGGTAAAAGGAGATATTTGGCAGATGTTTTCCTGCTATCTGCTGATTCTTGGTTTTACGGTCCTGTACATGATTCTGAATAAAAATTCTTGTATTTTTCTATTAGAGATGAACCTCCATTTAGTTTTCTATGAAAGAAAACTTTTATGCCGGATTTGTTTGTCCGTCCGTCCGCACTTTATTCTCTCCGCCTTCAGATCTAAGGAACTGCTGAGGGTAAAGGGCTGCAAATTGGCATTTTGATCATCCACCTTCCAATCATCAAACATACCAAATTGCAACCTCTCTAATCTCTGAAGTTTTGTTTTTTAAGGTCAAAGTTTGCGATGGATCGTGCATCTGGCAGCCCTTTTCGGAGGCATGGGGCGCACCCTCATTCTCCTGCCTCTTGCAGAAAACTCAACTACGCCGAAGAAACTTCTTTCTATTTTTTACTTGTTTAGTTTCTGTAAGAGAAAGCTATTGTGCCGACTTTGTATGTCCGCACTTTCTCAGATCTGAAAAACTACCAAGGCTAGAGGGCTGCAAATTGATACGTTGATCATCCATCCTCTAATAATCAAATATTATAAATTGTAACCCGATAGCCTCAGTAGTTATTATTATATTTAAGGCTAAAGTTAGCCATGGATCATAACGTCTGACAGCGCTCTCCAAAGGCGTGCGACGCAACCTCAGTCTATTGCAGCTGGGGAGCAACTGAAGCGCTACCAGTCGTAGGCGTAGCTGATAGTTTTAAGCTCGCCGCTAAAACATTCATCTTCGCCACTAACGATACAGTCTTTTTCCTCAGTCCTCCATAACAGCCGTTGTGTCAACACACGATGCTCTGGCCGTAATTGGCTTGCTGGCATCATAAAAACATCTCATCAACGTCAAGTAAGACGTCCAGGTTGTAATAAAAAAACACTAATTAAGTACTCGTATGTGAATCTGTTAAGAGTTTTAAATTTGGCCCAAAGGACTTTCATAAAGTTTATTAAATACCTTAAGAATGAAGGAAGAGTTCCACGGAAAGATCATTAAGTTCGTAATCGTTTTATTTCATTGTAAAGTTGACACATATACGCCTTATATTTTTTTATTTCATTAAAAGCTGCTAATACGGATATGTTTTCATTTAATTTGACCTTTTGACGTGTCACAGTTAATGAAAATCCTTAGTTTACTATTCTCTTATTGTGTTTCTTTAGTGTGTTGATTAGTCAAATTTTATCTCAAAACGAACTGACGTAGGATGTAAGCAATGAATAAACACATAGTCCAATATTGGTTTTCGATCTTGTTTCATCAAAGAGTAGAATGTTATTTTGTTCTCATTTTAAAAATGAATTACATACATGATGCATAATCATGTATGTAATTATAGATGAATATAGTTCTATTCTTGTTTTGCATTATGTTGTTATAAATATTGATTCTCATTGAAAAACTGACTAGCATATATAGTTTATAACTACAGAATAAACATACTTAGTCTTAATGCTTTTCGATACCCCTTGGATATACCGGCCAAAGCAAAGTCTCATTCTTATAGAAGGTTTCAATGAAATCTACAAACCATTCAGGAATGATGCTGCCACTTTCAACCGTCATTATACACAATTGTTTTCCTGTGGAAAAAAAATTAGACATTTATTATTTTGATATCCATATCAATTATTAATAACTCAGGTAAATCCAATGTACCATCAATTTAGGTATAAACTCTTTCAATTTATTAAAATCCAACTCAATGTTCTTGATTGGTACAGCCAGTTACAAAAGCGGTGTCGCCCCGCCAGGCCTTGCTCGGTGAGATCATGCCTTTCTTGCCCTGAAAGTGGCCCAAGTTCAAACAACCAGTACATAGTTAGAATGGTTCGAAAGGGAGGAGAAGGGAAATCACGGTAATCACGCAAAGAAATGCAATATTGAATGAAATATATATGGACAGGGAGAGAGAGAGAGAGAGAGAGAGAGAGAGAGAGAGAGAGAGCTTTTATTCCTGGTTAATTATTAATCTGACGGATACACTTGATACCTTCTGCTTTAAGAAACATGTTATCATATATTTTTTGAAAATAATTATTATTAAAGCTTATCACATCGTACTGTTTTTAATCGTTATTGCATTTTCTAAATAAAAATGTTGGAACTGACTATCCATATTAATATTACTCCTCTCTCTCTCTCTCATTCTGTCCTCCGTCTTATATCGCCTGGATTGACTATTTAAATAATGGTAGGTGTTTGATATGTTATTTTGATGTGGCCAAGGATCGCAAAACCGTAATTGGCTACTCTACCAACTTTTTCTAGTCTGTATCTATTTTTGCACTAGATTAACTGGACTATAATTACCTGTATTACCAATAATACATGAATTTGGTCACAAAGATGTTACACACCAGGTTTTGTAGCCGTGGGTTGTATAAGTCATCAAAGCATCAGTTTTGCAAGGATATTATTTTGTTAATCAATCTATGCTAAGAACACATTACTGGATATGCTAATCTAGTACCACAGGATTTGTATTTATGGCATAACTTAGTTGAGTTACCAGTATTTGAGTGTGATGGACCACTTGGCTACACCAACTCACAACCATCTAGACTACTTGTAGAAAGTATGTCAATTTGCTCTATTTGTTATATTATAGAATATTTATTATATTATTTCCGAAACTCTTTGTGAAAATAAATTATGTGATATGAAATGTAGTGAAATGTGTGCATCAGTGCATTAATATAATGTAATGATGGTGGGGTATGAATTATGTAGGTGTTGCAAAACTGTACAGTATTAACATATCTAGTCTCAAATTATTTTGGGACAGTCTTTAGACCTGGTCAGATCGGTCACGTCTTAGCTAACCATCCCCCCCCCCCCCCTCACTGCCACCCCCTCCTCTCACTCACTTCGCCTTTATTCGTGGCTTCAGCGGTAACGTCCAACACACCATGTTGGTGTTCCCCCTCAAAGCTATTCAAGAAACCCACCACTTTCGATATCACCTACTCATTGGTCTTTTACATAGCCATCTTTTTATTGTTTGTAATGAAAATTTGTAAACATTTGGAAAATAAATGGCGTATGAAATACTGTCATCTGAGTATTATTTTAATTTCCCAAAAACATCCATCAGAACAATCTCATAATAACTGTAAGACACTGAAATCCCGAACATGAGGAGGTGCGAGGATAGAAGGATGTTTATAACAAGGTGGAGGTTAAAGGTGATGGGGGACAGGTGACACTGGGTGACCTTAATTTAAGTCTTGACGGGTTAGCTTATCAACATTTATAAAGTAATAATAGTTCCCTACAAACATTGCCATAGACGAGTATATAATACATAGATTATAATAGTGCACAATATTATGTTAGAAGAGTTATTCCACACGTATAGATAAATACAATGACCTCGACTAACACTTACCTAAGTGTAGATAATCGTAATGTACCAAATAAATCTCCACAAAGGCTGCAAACACGACTGTCAAGACCACTGGCATTATGCAGCTCGTCCATGGCTGTGTGTGGCACGTTACCTAGTGGGAAAACCAGGATTCATAACGTAAACGATGGTTACAGACATTAACCAGATATACAAAGATATCTCAGTAACCCTTATAACGCTAAGTGTCAGTCATGATGGCGACTTAGAATTATTGATATTATTTGCTATCAGTAAAGGTATTACTATCTGTACTTTATAAATGTTGATAAGCAAACCTGTCAAGACTTGAATTAAGGTCACCCAGTGTCACTTGTCCCCCGTCACCTTTAACCCCCACCTTGTTATAAATATTCTTCTATCCTCGTACCTCCTCATGTTCGGGATTTCAATGTCTTACAGTTATTAGGAGATTGTTCTGATGGATGTTTCTTGGAAGGTAAAATAATACTCAGATGACAGTATCTCATACGCCATTATATTTGCTAAATGTTTACAATTATTTTATTACAACAAGGTGTGTTGGATATTAGCCGCTGAAGCCACCAATAGAGGCGGAATGAGTGAGCAAGCGTTAGCCGGGGTGGGGTTGGAGTGGTGGTGGTGGTGGTGGTGTGTGTGTGTGTGTGGGGGGGGGGGGGGGGGGGGGGAGGGGGGGGGGGGGGGGGGGGGATGGTTAGGTAAGACGTGACCGATTTGACCAGGTCTACAGATATTCAAATAATTTGAGACACTAAATATTGTTAATAATATACTGTTTTGCAACACCTACATACTTTATACCTCACCATCATTATGTTAATGCACCGATGCACGCATTCACTGCATTTCATTTCACATAATTTTATTTTCAGAAATAATTCGGAAATAATATAATAAATATTTATTATAAGAAATATATAGACGATTGTGAGAGGTAGAGACAAGTGGTCCATCACACTCAAATACTGGTAACTTAACTAAGTTATGCCATAAATACAAATCCTGAGGTACTAGATTAGCAATATCCAGTAATGTGTTCTTTAGCATAGATTAATTGATAAAATAATATCCTTGCAAAACTGTTGCTTTGATGACTTATACAACCCACGGCTGCAAAACCTTCGTATATTATTGGTAATACAAGTAATTATAGTCCAGTATTAGTGCAAAAATAGATACAGCCTAGCACAAGTTGGTAGAGTGGCCATTTACGGTTTTGTGATCCTTGGCACATCCAAATAACATATCAAACACCTACCATTATTTAAATAGTCAATCCAGGCGATATAAGACGGAGGACAGAATGTGAGAGAGAGAGAGAGAGAGAGAGAGAGAGAGAGAGAGAGAGAGAGAGAGAGAGAAAATACAGCTGCTTATAGGATAATTAAAAAGGATATTTTCTTCTGATTAATATTAATATGAATAGTCAGTTCTAACAATATTTAAGGCATTTCTATTTAGGAAAATGTATAACGATTAAAAACAATACATTGTGATAAGATTTCATAATAATTATTTTCCAAAAAATATATGATAACATGTGTCATGTTTCTTAAAGCAGAAGTTATCAAGTATATCCGTC
>NC_087209.1:89351013-89368513 GCF_015104395.2 Macrobrachium nipponense | reverse complement strand
TAATTCAGTATTGCTTGTTCTGGCCCGTGTTTAATCTTTGTTGCATTCTCCAAGTAGCATGGCATGACAGTAATAATGACGATTTTCTTTTCTGTCTGGAGCTGGTAAGAGTCCAAGAACCACTGTAAAGGTCTGACGTAACTGTTTCCTTAATTGCAGGAGACCCATATCCAGTCGGTGGGAGGTGGGGATTAGTGAAAAAAAGGGTTTTTCGTTGTGTAATGGGTTGACGTTTTTTCGGTTGTATTTGTTTCTGGGTATTTCACCTACTCCAGATTAACTCTAACCATTCGACCATTTCATTGTGACAAATTTTGTTAACAAACGAGGACAACTGTATAATTCAGTCACATTGTTAGAAATTATAGATTTTTTTCTACTCACAATGCTGAGTAGATTTTTGTTGTTACAACCGAAATAAAAAGAAATCAAGTAATCAAAATGTTTTTCTCATTCGAACAAACTGAACAAGAGAACTAGGACTGTTTGATGATTATGGTTTTTGAACAATTTTTTTTACGACCGGGGTTTGGAAAATTTAAATGTGGAATTTGCCTTGTTGTACAGTCATTAACTGGATTAATTATCATAAAGTATTTATGATGATTTATTATTTTATTTATGTAAGAACGCGTAGGTGAGATAACAAGTATGACTGATTTCTTTGTGTACACTGATCAACTCACCCTCGAAGCTTCAGTTAATTAAAAATACATAATATCTGGTTATGAGGATATGAAAAAGAATAAAAGAAAGGAATAATAAATAAAATAAAGAGACAGAATAACGGCCTTGTAATTTTTGATGGTATAATTTTAAACTTAAAGAATACAAATGTTTTACCCCTATGGACCCCGGTCGGGCATATCAATCAATGATTTTAGGAGGTAGAACAGATCAAGCAGTGGACAACCAACTGAAAGGAGAGCTGCATCTGGAAAAGCTCATTTTGATTTCCTTACCTGCTGTTCCAAGAAAAGGTAAAAAGTTTGCTTTCTCTTAATATTTAGATTTTTTATATAAACATTATTCTCCTCCACCACCCCCAACACCCCCACCCCAAGCAAATTTTACTCAGCCCCAAACGTGCAGAATTAATGGTGAAATATCTTTCACTAGACCATTACTCCGAGAGCAATGTGGAAAAATAATGGAGGGGAATATATTAGGCGGAGAAATAATAAGTGCTTCGAAATTCATGATGTATCTTGGTAGATGGTCCTTTGAAGGTTCACGATCCAGACCAATTCCCTCGCATACGAATGTGAGTTTTAAAAAAAAATATGTATTTTTTCTTCTTCATGTCAAATTTATTTGTACCTCTTTCCCGTTATTAAAACAAGTTTTTCAGAAGCTAAGGTTTCAATAGGTGCTTTGAATGACTGGAAACGAGAAACATTCTCATAAACAATGTGCCAGTTAAGGAGGAAAGGCTGACTCTCCTACCTTAAAGGCGAGTAGGAACAGCGAAGTTTTGCAACGTCCTTCAATGTTTTCAAGATAATCATTGACAGTCAGCTAACGTGAGCGCATTTATTGTTTTGGGGAAATTTAAAGAAAGAAGAGGGCTAGTGGCTCTTCGGCCACTTACAGTTATTACAAGGTCGTGGAATTGTCCATGATCATGCGTGGGTATACAAATCGCAATCTGTGACTGATGTCTGCCAGTTTCCTTGAAAAAAAACTTTTATATGACTGAAGGTTAGTGGTTTCAATATTATTCCACTTGACGTTCCTGAACGTTCAAAAAAAAAAAAAAAAAAAAAAAAATTAAGACGAAAAAAACTTATTTGATGGAATTTTCATCTTGTAGTTGGTAATACCCAATGTGGTGTGTGTGTTTTATTTTTCTTTACTTCGGTTAAAAAGAATCCCAAGTGTTGCATTTTGGCAATAGCAACCATTTCATCATTTATTTCAGTTCGTCGTTGGACGAGTGGGCTATGTGCTCGCCTAGCGATTCGGTAGTCGTGAGTTCGATTCTCCGATCTGCCAATTTGGAATCCGAGGGAATTTGTTTCTGGTAATTAGAAATTCACTTTTCTATATAATGTGGTTTCGGATCCCACAATAAACTGTAGGTCCCGTTGCTAGGTATTCAATTTTTTTCTTTTCTGGCCACGTTAAAATATCTATTTCTTCGGGCCAGCCCTAGGAGAGCTGGTAAACTAGATATATTAACTTATTTCAGTTCCAAATTGACGCCGAGATCCAATTGAGAGGTAATTTTACTGCCTTCCTTCTGCTCCGCGAAAAAGGCTATTGCTCTAATGACAGTGATTTATTTATTCTTTTAACTAGCTTCATTGGTGCCTAGAATCGGTGTGCATTTTCATATCCCTTTGTTTGTTCTAGGATTCATCTAGATTCTAGAAATTTCACAACACAAAACAATTCTGAGTGTGGTGTGGCGGCTTTGTCAGACAGTCTAGATTTGTTTGGCAGAGGTGGCGGAAATATTGCTGGCGTTGTTGCTACACTGGGATCAACAACAATTAACCCTTCTTCACGGACGTGGGGTATATTTTTCCCCACCATATTTTCTTTTATCCTGGCTGAGTGGTCCGGCCACTTAGCAAGCATAACAGCTGTGTAGCTTCAGTTTCCTGTCAGGTCTATTGGAGGGAGGTAGTGTCTCTGTGATCAATCACTTGTGGGGGTGTGTGGGGGGGAGTTTGGGTATATTGTACCCCAGAGCAGTGTTAACACACTAATAGGTTTCACGCAAGACAAGCAGGTGGCCCATGAGTATTTTCTATGGGATGATAAATTCCTGTGTAATCAACTCGTGGATAATCTACAAGGAAAATCAGCAGACAATAGGTTCTAAACCAATTGAGAGACGCTTCTATATGCAACATTTGGCAGAGGCCCTTATCAAAGCATGGGCAGGAAAGAGTATGCTCAAACCCAAGGATTCCAGAAACCATCAAAAACTGTGATCAACACAGTCTGCAACATTCCTATACCTGTCAGGGATGATCAAGCAGGTCTCACAGTGATGGCAGACAGCAGGGCTCCCATGGTGCGGTGCTCACTGTGTGACAGGGCCAGCGACAGGAAGACACGACACAGGTGTCAAGGCTGTAAACGCCCTGTGTGTCCTCGCCACATCTACACTTGGTGCGTGGACTGCCCACACTAATGCAGGTAAGAACTTTAGTTACTACTACTACTACTACTACTACTACTACATACTGGTAAGCGTAGGGCATGCATAGTCCATCACCGAGAATATGAATTGTTTGTACTGTACACTGAAACTGCCAGTATTGGTCATTACCATTTTCAATGGTAAATAATTGTAAAACAAGATTTTTTTTTGCTCAAATATGGTCTTTTGACTGTCAAAACATAAACATAACATTTCTTGATCATTTAGTGTTCACAGACAGGAATACCTCTACGAAATTTTTTTTTTTGCAGAAACTTCATTTATTTTCACCAAAGAATTTATAGTTATTCTTTTATGGTCTCCCATACAGTGTGTGTGGCTGCCAGGAGGCTGATACCCATAGCTGAGATACCCCGATACCCTGAGAGTGTGTGGGTCAAGGATCAAGTCATTTACAAGAATATTAGATTATACACCCATGCTATTTTAGCAACACAAGTACAAATTTCAGTATTTTTTTATACTTTTTATAAGTTGTCCTTGAAATATGTAGTTTCAGTTGCTAGTCATTAAAATGGTTAAGTAAACAACACTAGAGGATATGTATTTTCTGTTTATCTTTTCAGAATCAATAAATTTTGTTAATAACTATTTTTATTTTATTTTCCAAAAACAGGGTAAAACATACCCCACCTCCGTGTTAATAATAGTAAATCCCACGTCCGTGAACAAGAGTTAAGTAAATATTCGGTGGTGCAGTGTTATTAATTATGTCTTGTGCTGCTTGAGAGTGGGCTGTGGGAATTTACGGAGAAGAGTACTAGTTAGGAGCTGGCTCTGCGTATACCTCAAAGGGGGATATCTCTCCAGATTGGAGCAGCATTCTTTGGCATGTCAGTGCTCCCTAAGGCTGCGAAGAGGCTTCCAGCGTAGGTTTTGGGTGGATTCTTTTCGTCCAGGTTAATGCAGCAGCAGCTTTACGAGTATGTAATTCACTGGATCAGTTAACGTCTACAGAGAAGGCTAATCTGATTTACATTAAATTTCATGCACAGTGAACAAACTTTCGTCTTCCAATTCTATCCTCGTGGCCAGACTACCTCAATACTTTTTACAGCTTTAATTCTTGACAGGTACTACCTTTTCAACATGTCCTCTTCCTCAAAAGTTTTGTATGTATGCAATTAGCTCATCTTAATAGTCTCCACCGTGTTTATTTTTTCATTCTTTTTGATATTCATAATTTCGTTTCCATAAAGAAATATTATTCAACGATTCTTTTATAGACCCCATTTTTTTGTTTCCCAGGCGAAATTACCTATTCGCCCTCAAAAGTTTGCAGAGATTCTTGTGCTTTCTGTGCTGTTTCCATTCTGTGATAACCTTCCATTTCCACTGCAAATCAGTCACTCGCACACACCATTGTGAAGCAACTCTTATCCCCCCCTTCTTCAAACGTCTGCGCCAACAGACACTGCTTGGAATTTCTGAATTCCAGTTACCCGTATCACCTTATTACTCCTGACGTTCACTTGATATTCTTCCAACTTATAGACACTTTCAGATTCAAATTAAAGTTCTTTATTATTCTCTGCTGATTTTTAACACAATTACAGTCTTATCAAACACATTATTCTCGACGAACATAGAAGGCAATGCACTCCATTCTCATCCCGAAAGTGTTTTATTTTATATACATATTTGTTTCAGTACGCTCCAGTTTGTCACTTATAGATTTCCGGCAGATATATTATTGCAAACTCAAGAGGCTGAGCATATCTAAACACTTTTAACTTCGAAAGTTTAACACAACTTTGTTTTATCCATATAATCTGCCTAGGTTTGCATAATAATTGGGATTCCTCTACGTTGATAATTTGGTCTTTGACAAGAAAATGTTCTCGCTCATTTTCATGTAATCTAGTTTGTTGGCTGCTCCCAGGTGGACCTGAATCTTCCAACTAAAGAAACCTATAGTTTTCTTATTGTATAGTTTAATTCATTTAGATAAGTTTATGGTGCTCGTTTCGTAAAACATCGTCAGCGACAACAACAAAAAGAACAGCAATAATAATAGTGATGATGTTTTATGGTAATAATCTTAATTCATCTCATAAATTTCCTTTCAATTTATTTTCATTTTGCTTTGCTCCCAGAAAATTCCGTGTTTCAACTCTTCCCTTCAGTTCAGTGAACTACGTAGAGCTTCTGAAAATTAACAATAATAAATTTCTTTTAAAGAAATTAAAAAATTTTAGATGCACAATAGATAACGAATAGAGTTGAAATGCATTTGTTGTCCTTAGAACTGAGCTAAATACAAATTAAGAAGTAGTTCCCTCTCACATAAGTCAATGCCAAACTTAAATTCTCGACTGATATGAAACAGAAATCTCAATGTTAATTTGTCCTTGCAGTTTTCATTGCTTTAGGGAGACGGACTTTCTGTGCGTTTTTATACATATCCACCTTTTAGTGGAGAGGAAATTCAATTTACGTTCATAAACGTTTAATCCTCTCAGTGATAGAATACCAAAATGCAATAATGCTCTCGAGCATTTTAGATGAATGAAATTTCATAATCAATTTTCTTTTGACAACTTCATTCGGGGTTGGTTCTCTGATGTGCCGTTATAAATCTGTCTCTTTACGGTCGAGGGATTTTTTAATATTATTGGAATAAAATAGGAACAACATATTTATGCTGATTTAACTACCATTTATTCAGGATATTCAGATGGTCTGAATAATTTGAATAACCCATTTTTTGGCGTAACTTTGGTCACTTGAACAAAATAGACTTCAAGACCGCCACTCAGTCGAGGGAAAATGAAAGGTGTTGCTAAGAATCCGGGAAAAAAAACAAAAACATAACAGCTTATAATGACATGCGTAAATGTCATGTCTTTTTTAGATTATTTATGGCTTTCGTGAAATAATGCTGAAAATTTTAATAATGAAAAATAAAAACTCACAAAGTATTACCGACACATAAGTTAAAAACTTTAACAGTGTTATTTACAAAGTAATCTATTTTCCATGACTTTAAAGTGATTATTTCTCCGACAAATTACGTGAATCGGATTTTTGCGAGACAAATTTTTGTCAATAGTTGTGTTATTGAATTACCAACTTAATAGAAACTTAAATGGTAAGGTTATAACATAAATGGTAGGGGCATTTGCAACAGTAATAAAGGTCATGATATTAATAAAAGTAGCTAAAATGATAAAGATTAAGTCGACTTCTTTACAGTTTATCAATAGTATCCTTTTATAAGTTTTCGAAAGAAAAAAATATTCCAGGATTCAGTTCCCCTACTTTCCCCAGTCCTCTGCCTCCTCTTTTAAGCGATTAAATTCCTGGAAATTTGTCGTCTGCTGTCCCTGAGATCATCTTTTCCACTTCTGGCAAATTAGTCAAGTCTTATAGTCAAAACTTGCTTCCTTAGGAATAAACGTTCAGTCAGAGGACAGGCGGTCCTTTCCGTAATCCTGACATTAATTAGGTCAGTCGATTTGTAAGCATGGCATGACATGGCATATAGAGTTCAGGCCAAAGGCCAAGCACTGGGACCTATGATGTTACTCAGCCCTGAACAGAAATTGACGGAAAAAAGGTTTGAAAGGTGAAACAGGAAAAAAACCTCAATTTTGCCCTGTGAATAATTGTTAGAAGAGGGTGGACAGCAAGATGGAAGGCCGACAGATCTAACATAAAAGGTTAAAAGGTTATAGGTACACATTAAATAAATAGCCCACTTTCTTATTGTTCCGGGTTAATTGAAGATTTTCGAAGATAACAGTATTATTAGAATTAAAATTAGTAACTATCCAGAAGGAACAAACTCGAAGATTCTATAAATATTAAACCGAATGTATAAGCAAAAACATTAGGTACCACAGACATCCACTATGACTGATTACACGGGATGAAAAAGTCCCCAACCCAGACAATGATCTCTCTGAAAATCTAATCACTTACCAGTCACGAGGTTCACCCCTGGTGTGTTTTATATATTTCGAATTACAGCATAACGAATCATGAGATCTTTATACCCAAGATGCAAATAAACAAGCACACAGACTGAGCTAAAAACATCAACTCCTCCATTGAATGCGCAAAAAAAGTGGAAAAAATGAGAGTAGAAATTAAAAACAGGTAAAAAAATGCGCCGAAGAAATCGAGTTTTCTGTACATCTTATAATCAAAGCCACGAAATAGATCTATCTTTCGTTGGCCTCGGTATAATGCTGTTATGGCCCTGGCCAATGAAACCCTCAGCCGGACGCGGTGGCCTGTGTTGTGCATTGCCAGAACCACGACCTTTGGTATGTTTGATGATTAATTGCCATACCAATTTGCAGCTCTCTAGCCTCAGTAGTTTTTTAAGATCTGAGGGCAGACAGGAGAAGTACGGATAGAAAAAGTGCGGATGAACATATAAAGCCATCTGAACGGTTTTTTTTCACAGAAAACTAAAAAAGAAACAAATGCATACATGCCCACATAAACAACAAACCAAGGTGGAAAACACCCAGGAGACCTTGAGGGGATCTGTCCAGAGGATGAAGGAGAAGGAGACACTTGTTGCTGATTGTGAGGGAAACTTCTGTTGAATCATCAAAGCCAAAGTTAGCGCGACAACTGATGCGAAATTGAAGGTGGTTCAGTTTGCAGGAGAATTGAACGAGATATAAAGAGAAGAAAAGTATTTTTACTACATTCCAAGGACTTGTGGACTATTCAGAAACCCGAGGATATGAAGAGTTTGCGATATTTATGGATCCGCATCTTTCTTAGGCAAATCTTTGATATTTCTGCTAGTATTTAGTGAAGCGACTTGTTTCACGTATCTGCGATTAAGTGATAAGTATTTTGTCTGACGTCTCTAATTATTTTTAGAGGATAAAATTTTTTTCACATCACTTCTAGAGTTAGTGGAACGATTTTAATTTGAAGTTCCGACTTGATTTTAGTAAAACAATATTTGTCATCAATAAGGGAAGAAACCTTAATTAATTTTTATCTAGTGCAGAATCAATAACCATTACTATAATTCTAAGATGCAAGTATTAAACAATATGAAAATTCATACATGAGCAGCACATTTAAGTCACTTGAGAATTGATTAATTCCTTTCCAATGAATTAATACAATCTTGGGACTAAATCTTCTCCCTTATTCATACCTCTTCCCATGTTTGCAATTATCGTTTGACTTTTATGGATTTTCTTCTATACTTCGTGAATTGCTTCTAATATCAAGTTTGGCTTTCTATTTATATTCTTACAAAATTATCCAAAATAAAAAAAAAATATTTTAGTTAGCTCTTGAATGATTTTAGTTTTCTATGCGCTTAGACAAACCAAAATTGTCATCCCAGTTATAATTGTACGCTGGTAATCGAAAAGATAGGCATATCTACTGCCACTGTTACAATATGGTTTACACAACTATAGTTTGTCTCTATGTATATAGAATGTACTTCAGTATTTGTACTTTTGATCAACTTAGAAGACCCAATATCTCCCAGAGCCCACGTTAATTTGAAGCAAGTTACTGTATGCGTTTGCATATCTGAATGACTTTGGATTTTGAAAAATAATTCCAAAACCAGGTATCATCATAAAAAATCAAATATAGTCAGCAATAGCGTTAAAAAAACACTCACGTCAGATATAATGACATACTAGCCAGTATTTTCTAGTGGAACATAAAGGGGGTAAATGGGAAGCTTGATTAATGATTGAGTTATCGTAGATAATCTTGTGTTACAAACAGTGCTAACCTACTCGTACCTATAGTTTCTTCTGTTTCTTCGTGTTAGCGCTGGTTGCTGAAAATGTCATTTCAAACTTGCTGAATTTATTTTACAACAACATACGGTAACGTATACTCAAATCGTTACACAATCCAAAACTTTGTAGAATAATGAACATACGTATGTAGTCACACAAAACGCTTCTATCTTCAAAGCTTACAGAGCTACAAAAAAGGTGAATGAAAAAATGCCACTAAGAGAATGTCCGAATAGGAGTCGTGAAAGCACACGGACGTCAATTGACTGATTACGCGTGTCCCTGCTTTCAGTGATATGGGTGGAACAATTTGCCTTTCTTTTCCCCGACGATGGTCCATGAAAAGATTTCCTCTGCTCTATTTCTATATAGGGATTGTGGCGTAATTATGAAAAGAACGTTAGATGTCAATATAGGAAGATGATGGATAACTGTAAGGAATGAAAGATTGTCTCGCGGTACAGAAGTCAATGATTTATTTCGGTTGCTTATAAGCCTTGGATTATATGAAAATTCCATTGATGATTTCTTACCTATTTTTCAATTCACGATCCCCTTTCCCCCATTTCTTTTCATTCATAAGAATAATTCTATTCTAAGCAGAATAACTCAAAGTTCTTCACACCAAGGGTAGTGAGATTACGCCGGTCGCTGTCAGTACTGTAGACGTCATCTAAGCTTGAAGGAAAGATATGAAATGAAGTAATGAGGCCTAAATTTAGTTAAAGGTCACAATCGTAACCGAGTCTTCGATGTAAGTTTACAAGCGTGAATAAAACAAGTAAGAATTGTACCGAAGTTTCTTCAGGGCAATCGAGTTTTCTTGTCAGTGTATAATGCTGTATGAGCCGTGGTCCATTAGGCTTTTAGCCACGGCCCGGTGGTGGCCTGTCCCATAGCGTTGCTAGACTCACGATTATAAATAACTTTAACCTTAAATAAGATAGAAACTAGCTAGGCTAGAGGAATGGAATTTGGTGCATTTAATGATTGGAGGGTAGATGATATACATACCAATTTGCAGCCCTCTAACCTTAGTAGTTCTTAAGATCTGAGGGCGGACAGAAAAGGTGCAGACGGACATTCAAGCCATTTCAGCTGCTTTATTTTACAGAACAAAAAAAAAAAAAAAACTAGCCTTATTCTGATTTACAATTACGAAAGGACGTCATCGACCGTTACTCAATGGGACTTGAGGTTTGATATTTAAGTAAAGACAAATCCTTCTGCGTTTGAAATTTCACTGCCATAGTTTCTCCTTTATTTGAAAATAACCAAGAATGGTTGACAAAAATAAACTCTGCACCATAAGTAATAAGATTTGTCTTCTCAAAAACTGAACGAATCCGCATTCAACTATATTACTCGAGTTTTGACGAGCAGGAAGCATTGTTAGATAACCTAAAAGCCGCTAAGTTGGTGAAAAATACAAAGGGAAAATAAGTACCAGTTTCCAAATGAATACACTTTATGATCTAATGCATAGAGATACATATTTCAACGAGAGCAAACGGGAATGCATTCTGCGTTTACTTCGAAGGGGAGAGTTAAGATATAATAATGAATTAATCTCTACCTGACAGCCAACATTCAGAGGTGTCATGGTGTTCCACCTAATATTCATGCAATTTTCCAAGCATAAGAACAAATGGAAAATTTTCACTTGAAGTATGTTAAACACCTTTGGACGAATTCCTTAATTAAAAGTAAATCTAAAGCTACAACCGATAATTATTTGAATAAATTCTTCTATCAACGTTACACACCAGTTACTATCATTAAAAACATAATCATCCTTCAGGAAACAATATGAATATGATGATAGAAAATAATATACGGTGGATATACAGCTGTCATATGTCAACTCTTTCTAAAGAAAATGGGAATACAGTTCTTCCCAGCGATGAAAAGCAGAGAGCAACAAACATCCAGGAAACCGAGATGGTGACGAAAGAGCATTTGTTAAAGGTTCAGAAGATGTACCAGGAAATACTAGAATTGAAAAGACACCAAAAAGAAGAAGATACAAACGGCATGCCTCTAATGCAGGAGAAGTCTTACATTAGAGAGGAAATGGAACTGATATTCAAAGAATATTTTCACTAAAACCTGAATGGATGCAATCATTAAGAAAAAATGATCATAAAGCCTGGACAGATGAAGGCATCGAATTGGCTCTCATTATGCTACGTCTCAATCCCAAAATGCTGTAAATGTCTTGAGACATGAAAAGGGAATCCCTTTACCTCCTGTAGCAACACTGAATAACTGACCTAAAAAATTCAACTATGAGCCAGGAATACTAACGTCTTTATTGTCTCTTTTGGAAAAAATTGTAGTTATGACCATGGATGAAATGAGCCTAGATAAGATTAAGGCTTATGATATAGGCACGGATACGCTTTACGAACCACATGATAAAGTACAAGTTGTAATGGTATGAGGCCCTATAGGTAACTGGAGGCAAACACTATTTTACGCATGTGATCAGTCAAAAGTTCCAAAAACAAACACAATTTTGAGATTAATAGAAAGTGTTGGAAAAGCCGGTTATCATCTCCGCGTCGGGTAAAATTTGGAAATACCACTGGAATCAGTAATTCTTTCAAAAATTCGTGCACAGACAGAAGTTTTCATATTTGCAGATAATCCTCAAGCTCATTACTAATCATTTTATTGATTCTGGATTAAATTTGCAAGATGAAAGTTTTGTTTATGATTCTGCCATTTGTGCCATTTGATTACTTAATACAGCAAGACAAGCTTTAAATCCTTCCTAATAAATCGCACGGCTAAATTGATCGGACGTGACAACAGAACCTTAGGCTAAGGCCCCACCGAATCCGTCGCGACGCGTCGCGTGCGTCCAACACGGCTATCCGTCTACAAGCGTCTCCGTCTTCTGCACGTGTGGCCCAACCAGACAAACAAGTGACGGTTATAAGACGGACAATTCACACTTCAGCAGTAGCCACTTGCCGTTATGAAGGGAGAGCGCGAGGTTTTCCTCTGACTCGGTGCTGTCAACCAAATTAGACTTAATGACATAACTTTAGATGAGGAAAGAGTGGAGAATATGCAAAACTCTTTCATAAGTTACGATAGCTTCCAGACAAGTTTTTTTTTAATATTGTCGGATGCCGCCGAAAACCTTTGACTTATTCACGAGGGCATTATATCTCGAATATCAAAATTTTATACCAATTACAGAAGATCCGTATCAACGTAGAAACTTGTTTAACTCTGAGGAAACAAAAGATTACTGATTTCGAAATTAAAGTTGCTCTTTATTTTATTTAATACAAAAATAAGATACGTAGAATTGTGTGTGAACTGAACACTTTGATAGGAACTTCTGAAACAAAGATATTTACATAAATTGTATCCATTAGAATATAATAAAAGAATACTTTAATCCTTTATCATAACCACAAATCATCATATTTGATTATAACTCAAAGTTGGGCAGGTGGTTCAAATGCAGGTTGTTGAAGGTCTACCACAATTTCTTCCTTCATGCGGACCCCAGCTCGGAGACGCACGTCCACGTGCGGCTAAAAACAAATTGTTTCGTTCCTTGCACGTCCAGTCCGGTAACGATCTGACGTCACGCACGCTCATGCCGCGTGTGGGGCCACTCGTGTTTGAACTATGACAGTTGATGGAAACGCACAAAACGCGTAGCCGTGTTGGACGCATGCGACGCGCCGCGACGGATTCGGTGGGGCCTTAGCCTTACACGTTTTTCCCGTCCTTACAGTACACTCATGTTGCTTTATTCAGGTACTAAAACATTTACCTGATTTTTGGATCAAAAGATTAGCTGCAAATCTTCAAGGCATCTCTTTGTGCCCGAACAGATTCTTACAGGGGCCGTCTGCAGAGTACAGATGCTGTGTGGGCTGGTGGGTAGTGGGTCAGTCAACATACAGTTTCAGCAGAAGTGAACTCAGTGCTGTACCTTTTGGCAACGACAGCAAATTTGGCTTTTTGTGTTTTGAATAAATATAATAGTTTCTCTTTCTGTCTCTGTCACTCTTATCATCCTTGGCAATACCAGCCAACATTATATAGTATGACTGGCTTATATCTATTCAACTTCGCATTCTTGTCTCTTCAAAATTATCTCTAATAATCACTGAGAATCCTTATAGCTTTGTAACCCAGGGATATATTGAGGAATTTTGTATTTCAGGGATTTTGAGCATTTGTAAATCTTATGAACACAAGGTTTTTTACAGTTAGTCACGATTTCCTTTAGAGGCATTATATATATAAGCAGTGAAATTGTACTTTATATACAACTTTATTCTAAAATATGATAATGATGCACAAAACAATAATTTGGGAATTACACTGTGAAACATTAAATCCTGATATAAGTGCTGGTTAATAGAATTTACAAAGACGACTTTAGAATTTGTAAAAAACTGTTCTAACTTCTTACATAAAAGTAAATTAAAGTCATATGTGTCTGTTATATGAATGAACACCAAGAGTTTCCTTGTCAGTAACGCAACTATTTTAAAGGAACAAATATTTTGAAAATATCATAGAAATTCAAGAAATTAATAGTTTTCAATAAGAACAGTGAGGAATCCTCAACATGTTTTTGGAACTTTCTCAGTGTCAGAAGGTTACGTCTTTCAAGTGAATAAAGGGCCGAAACTTTTAAACCTTAAAAACTTGCAGTAAACTTTCATGGTTCCATATCTTCCCTAATACCGAATTACAAAGGGCCTTACCGAAGAAAGGCTCCAACTGGAGATGAATTTCTGAAAGGTTCTCCAGCCATCGAGAGTTAAGGTATTAGGTCACCAAATATGTCGTCCATTCAAGAGAGCAGTTTGCACAGACAGTTCGGTCTTTCTTCCTCATAAGCCTTAAATTTTTCATTTTATATTTAAAAATGTTATTTTCATTTTAAAATAAGTTTTTAAATATACTTACCTGGTAGTACATATATATAGCTTAATCCCGCCGATTCGTCGCGCGCACGGCAGAAATTCAAAATTCGCGGCTATCGCCGATAGACGGCAGGTGATCATACCTGTCTCCCTCTAGTAGGTATCTGGAACCATTCCCATTTATCCTCAGAAATTCCATGCCTCTGTTCTCAGAGGGGAGGAGGGAGGGACCTTTTATATATGTAACTACCAGGTAAGTATATTTAAAAACTTATTTTAAAATGAAAATAACATTTTTAAATATCTAACTTCCCTGGTAGTTACAATTACTATATAGCTGATGGCACCTTTGGTGGTGGGTCAGAGAACCGCAGCACCGTTGGTAATTCATAAAATTATTGATCACAACCAAATTAGCTGTACCAATAATCTGGTTCATACCTGAAAGGAAGCTGGCTCGAAGTTTTTTCTGCCTCATTAGCCTGCATTCCTTGAGAGACCAGCGATCCACCCAGGGGGCTGTAGAAAGTCTCTGTGGGGCTGTCAGACGGTCCTCGACCTTAACCTGACTAGACCACCACCTTGCTATCCTGGCAAAGCCATGGACAATGAGCTGACCACCTGACCAACTAACACACTAAAACACACTCCATAAAACGTAACTTAGACTTTCACCCCAGACTGTGGAAGGTTGCCAACAACCTTCACAGACAGCCTGTGAGGTCAAGTTCAATAAAATGCAAGGGTATAAATAAGGTTATAGGTTAGAGGGCAGTTGTACCTTCTCCAACTACGGCGCCGGAGGCAACGTACGGCCCTAGGGAACAACAATCCTCATATTGGTCTGTACGTCTTTAAGGTAGCAATCTGCGAAGACTGACTTGCTTCGCCAGAATGTCACTTCCAAGATCGATTCCATCGACTTGTGTCTATACGCCCTCGAAGTCGCCACAGCTCTTACTTCGTGCGCATTGACTTTGAGTATTGGGAAGCTTTTCTCATCAAAATTCTGGTGAGCTTCCCTTATTAAATCCTTGACAAAGACCGCCAGCGCGTTCTTTGGCACAGGTAGTGAAGGCTTCTTACTAAGGACTAGAGGTTGTCTGTCTGTCCTCTTAAGTTTTTGGTTCTCTGTAGATAATACTTTAGGGCTCTTAACTGGACAAAGGCTTTTCTCCTTTTCCTGTCCTACTAACTGAGATAACCCTGGTATGGTAAAGGATCTAGGCCATGGGTGAGAAGGATTCTCATTCTTGGCGAGAAAACCTAGTTGCAGCGAGTAGACTGCATTCTCCCCATTGAAGCCTACATTCTTGCAACTCTCCTATCCTCTTGGCCGTTGTCAACGCAACCAGGAATAGGGTCTTCTTGGTGAGAATCCTTCCATGAAGCCTTGTCGAGGGGGTTCGAACCTGCTCGAGGTTAGAAAAGTCAGAACAACATCCAAATTCCAAGAGGGGTTGGGTTTATCCTTACTCTTAACTGTCTCAAAGGACCTTATGAGGTCCGAGAGATCCTTGTCTCCCGACATATCAAAATCTCTGTGACGGAAGACGGAGGCTAGCATGCTGCGTTATCCCTTGATAGTTGATACTGCTAGTTTCTCTTGGGTTCTTAAGTGTAACAGAAAATCTGCTAGTTGAGTTAGAGGTACTGAAAGAGGAAATGTTGTTAATTCTGCACCATTTCCTGAACACGTCCCACTTTGACTGGTACACCTTGATTGTGGACGTCCTCCTCGCTCTCGCGATTGCTCTTAACAGCTTCCCTCGAAAAGCCCTTCGCTCTGCCAGTTTTTCAATAGTCGAAAGGCAGTTAGATGAGAGAGAGGCGATTTTGATGTTGTCTCTCTATATGTGGCTGTCTGAGTAGATTGTTCCGACACGGTAACGATCTGGGGGTATATACTAGCCACTCCATCACATCTGTGATCCAGGGTCTCATGGGCCAAAACGGAGCTATCAGGGTCATGCGGACGTTGTTCGATTCCCTGAACTTCTTCATGACTCAGTCTAGGATCTTAAATGGGGGGGAGGCGTACGTGTCTTCCTTCCCAATCCATGAGGAAGGCGTCTACTGCCACTGCTTCCTGGTCTGGGACTGGAGAGCAGTAAACAGGTAACCTCTTTGTTCTCTGCGTCGCCAAGAGGTCTATAGACGGTTCTCCCCCACTGATTGCACAGTCTGCTGCATACCTCGTGATGCAGGGTCTACTCCGTCGTGAGAACCTGTCTTTCTCTGCTGAGGAGATCCACCCTGACGTCTTCTCTCCTTCTATAAAGCGAGTTAGAAGAGTAATGTTTCTCTCTTTCGCCCACAATAAGAGATCCTTTGCTGCCTCGTAAAAGGAGTCCGAACGAGTGCCTCTCTGCTTCTTTATGTAGGCCAACGCCGTGGTGTTGTCTGCGTTGACCTGAACTACTTTGATCTTGCCATAGACTAGAGATCCCCGTCATTCCCTAGTGTTGCACCCCCACCCCACGTCCGATGCGTCTGAATGCAACACTAGGTCGGGGTTCTTCTGTTGAAGTTCGAAACCTCTTGTAGCTTGTTGGTGTCGTGCCACCAACTCAACTAATTGTTCTGGAACAACCTATTGAGTCCACAACGTAAACCGTAACTGAATCGGGCGCTCTGACAACTGCCTACTGACAGCGTTCGGTAATAAGGCAAGTTGTCCAAGCATCCGAGCAAGTCACGTGATCTCTTAAGGCATGTGACCAATAAGCGAAAGTCAATTGCCCTCTGGAGACCGAGGTTCTTAATGCAAGACATTCTCATAGTAGTTGAATCTCAGCTAAAAACGAAAACAACATTATGTTCAATTGAAGACGAAGGTGGAAAGTGAATGCAAACTACGTCTCACAGCCGAATCGAGAGAAGGATTCTCAAGGTTCTGAACCTGTGCTTATAAAGGACTGAAAACGCTAACAGCTATTTCATTGCTGTAAGGTGAGGGATTGTAGTTGTAATGAAAGCGGGGTTTTCGGTTTCCAGTAATGAAAAACAGGGAAGACTACTTCTCATGGGCTGATTATTTGGAAGTAGAGCTTGGGCAGGTCGGGGAGCAGGCGATGTCTTCCGTATATATCTGTCAATTCCGGGTGAACAATAAACAATTGCACCTCTCCGAATAAGAGATATTTTGACGACAAACTCAGATGTCTGAAGAAATAATTCCGCATTATCGCAATGCGATGCAGCGTGAGACTAGGAAAGACTTCTGTTACCGTGCGGTAAACATAAAGATGAAAGATTCCAGAATATATATCTCTGTTGTTAATTCTTGTAATATTCAAGGGGATGCAGATGTCATTCATGTATGCGAGAATCCCCGTTAATCAGAGACGTAAGCCCGATATTGTTGGACAGAGAAAAGGTTCGTTAGTCAATCCTTGTATGGGAGAGACACATAATCCGACAATGCATCTCGGAGAGCCAGCTGGAACTAGGTTGTCTTGCTGTAGTCCCCTACTCAGTGGTTCTTGCTCACTCGCTATCCTGAGTTGCCAGGTAATCCATTCTTCGAAGGAATGCGTTCGGCTAGAATAATCGAGCGTTAAAAAAAAAAAGGATATATTATGCTCGAGCAATTATATTTAAACGAAAACGGATTCGGTAAAAACAAAAAACTGAGGTGGTGGTGTCGTGACCATACCATAAGTATCTAAAAAAAT
>NC_087209.1:89271260-89350513 GCF_015104395.2 Macrobrachium nipponense | reverse complement strand
CGCAGAGTGAAAGATGAATTTTAAGTCGAAGTTCGACAGAAAAGGACGAAATGGCTTTGCGTGACAATGTGGGTAGAACAGAATGAACATTATTGGTGTCGAAGGAAGTGAGAAATAATTTCTTACAGTAATAGGTCATCAGCGTCTTGTTTATATATATATAATATATATATATATATATATATATATATATATATATATATATATATATGATGTGTGTGTGTGTGTGTGTGTGTGTGTGTGTGTGTGTGTCTGTGTGGTGTCACTTGTCACTTATGAACCATATGTAACAGTCCCAGGAAGACTTCATCTTCTCTTATTATAACATAAAAAGAATATCAGCCAACTCTAAACTAAAAATATTCTAAAATTTAAAATTTAACATTTCCTATAAACTGTATGAAATATCAAATGAAAAGTAATAACGGAATTAGTAAAATAAAACAGTTATCAACACAACACCACTGCTCCATCAGAGAATTGCTGTCATCCCTTGGAAAACTTCTTAGTTCTCGTTACATCAGTGAAAAAAAACTAATGATATAAAAAAACAATCTCTAAAAGCGTTCCTTTGAAAGCTGCAGCTGAGAAAAAACAAAACTTTTAACGACGCAATATGGATTGTGTGGCGCCTTTCCTTAGAAAACTAAAAGCGAATCATGCACGATTTCAACAAGCCACATGAGAATTCTGGGAAATGTTTTGGACCAGAATCTTCGCACCACCACCATACCCATGCCCCCCGCCCCCCCCCCCCCCCCCCCCCCCCCCCCCCCCCCTTTCCACCCGCTTCCGTCTCTCTCTCCCTCTCTCTGTCTCTCTCTCTCTCTCTTTTCTATGGTATTCAATTTCCTTAATTTTCATCGACAATGTTCTTTAGAGAGACAGACAAATATGATTTAAGAACTCGTGCTTTAAATGCAAATGCATCGAGTTCATTGGCAGGAAGGGAATTGGTATTGGGTTGTGGTCTCTGTAGTGAGAGACACTGACACCAGAATGGTGGCTGAGCCTCTTTCCTGAAACAAGAGCAATTGTTAGAATAGAGCAGAATATTGAATTTAGGCCAAAGGCCAAGTGGCTGGAACCTATAAGGTATTTAAGCGCTGAAGCGGAAATGGACAGGAAGAAGGTTTTGAAAGGTGTAACAGGAGGAAAACCTCACAGTCGCACCGTGAATCAATTGTTAAGTGAGAGGGGAAAGTAAGATGAAATGAAGAGAATATGAACGGAAGTACAGTAAAAGGAATGACAGCGTTGCAGCTACGGGACGAAGGGACGCTGCAAAGAACCTTAAGTAATGCCTACCAGTGGACCCGCACGAGGTGTATTGACGACACTTCCCCATACGGAGATGAGCAATAATTGTCACCAGTGGATGTATGGGAAAAGATGGATGTTCAAGGAGAAAATGTTGAGTTAGTGAATGCATATGGTTCAAAAACAGAGATGGGCCCGTATTCTTAACCCCTAGTATGGTTGCTGTTTTTAATTAGCCTTTTCCAGGTGTTTCTAAAACTCAGTTGAAACGACTTGTCTTAAATCTATTTTGGCAGATGTTTCACAAACGGATATTCTTCCTGACTCCAGCTCTCCTGCGTATCCGGGTTGGGAAAGCTACAAGGCGTCAGCATTGCTGGGGATGGCAATGAAACTATAAACAATAACCTCTGGGGCGAGTCCATTTCACCAGACAAACTTCCCCCGCGTGTTAGCATTTCTATATGAAACATAATTCGCAAGGTTTCATGAACCAAATACTTCAAAATCCTCTGAGCCTCCTCGTCCTAAGTCCCCCGTCCTCTGATTCTTTTTTTGATTATTATATTGAAGTCCTTGCAAGGGAAATCCCTTATTCCTATCGCTATATTTCATTGTCACTCCATGACTAGTGTCTGAATCACGGCCTGACTGGTTAATAGGAATAAGAAGAGATGGATTCGTCTTGGAAGTGAAATGTAATAGTCTGTAGTTAAGGCTTTTACTATAAATATCTATATTAGATGCCTTAGCCATGAGAAAATATATATATATATATATATATATATATTATTATATATATATATATATATATATATATATATATACTATATATATTATATATATATATATATATGACTTCATTTCTTACTAAAAAAAAAAAAAAAAAGAAGAGTAAAGTATAATTCATTTTCGAGTATTTAAAATATTTAACCACAAATAGTATGATTTTTCGTTCTGTTTTGCACTTTTGTGTACAAGGTGATTATGTATTCGTTTTAAAGGAAGTATATATCACCAAGTAAATAATGTCTTTCCAAATCTTGTCTATGCCGTAGCTAATAGACGTCTGTTGTCCTGACAAATGAGAACTTCCGTATCACTCTGTTTAGTGGCTTTGCTCTCTGACATTTTGGGAACTGGATGAGAAAATTGTGGAATCACAGTGACTGCTGACTTATATTAATATAGAATCCTAAATGACCCTTATCTGAATCAAATAACAGTATTCAAGCTATAGTATAGAGAAAAGCACCTTCCAGTTTTCAATTTTTCGCCATAAAAACTTTGTGAACAAAAAGTAAAACTCGCCTGCTGTAAGAGTATTCAGTTCCGTGTATTTAAATGTTACAATAGAAATGAACCTTTCTCAGTTTTCAGGTTTCTGGTTAAGTGTCACAGTCATTCTTGTAAAGAGGAAAGTTGCGACAAAATTTTTGTTGTTCCGTTTTCTATCTTTAGAATCACAATACCATATTATTGTTTTATTTCCTTTTAATGAGGGAAGGAAGAGACTCCCTAAATCTCTCCCCCACAAAACAACACTTCTCTCTCTCTCTCTCTCTCTCTCTCTCTCTCTCTCTCTCTCTCTCTCTCTCTCTCTCTCTCTATCATGTTCTTGCCTTACTATACATTATTTATTGAAGTATTCATAATGATTGGACTCTCTCTCTCCTCTCTCTCTCTCTCTATCCTCTCTCTCCTCTCTCTCTCTCTCTCTCATCCTTATTGATTTATGATCAGGTACCGCGATTATCAACATTTTCATCTTTAGAAGAAAAAAAAAGGTTTTCCATAAAGGTGAGGGTATCGAAAATTTCGACTTGGACCCTTGAAGATGAAACTTTATGAACTCAATTACTACAGAATGACTTTTATATTTATCAGAATGAAAAACGCGCAAACATTTAGCTCACTCTGAACAATTTTTGAACACCAAAAAAATCCCAGATTTTTAACTGCTGACCTTCCATCTTTGGCAACTTCTACCAACAATTAATATGCTCTGATTTAATCCCATATCAACAGTTTCACCAAACTCTATCGCAATTCATCCATTACCTTCCACGAAATTCTGTTTACAAACAAACAGACTAAAGGACAAGTAAACAAATAAAAAATAACTATAAAAATCTACAGTTATTTTGTAGCGGTAGCAATAATGATAAAAGCAACAGAACTTCTCATAATGATTAAAGGTAATATTGACAATACCATCAACGATTGCAATTTTTCAAAAGGAGATTATTATCTTTATCTGAAAGTTCACACAGACACACACAGACACACATACACACACACACACACAAATATATATATAATATAGATTATATATATAATATATTATATATATTATATATTATATATATATATATATATATTATATATATCATATCTATCATATATACATAAAATTATATATATATATATATATATATATAATATATATATATATATGGATATATTATATATACTATATAAGATATATATATATATCTATATATATTATATATATATATATATTATATATTATTATACATAAATATATATGATTTTATATATATATATATATATATATATAATATATATTATCATTCTAATATACATATAGATATATATATATAATATATATATATATAGAATTTATATGATATATATATATATAATATAATTAGATAGATGATATATATATATATATAGATATATATATATGTATATATATATTTGTGTGTGGAGTGTGTGTGTGTGTGTGTATGTGTGGTCTGTGTTGTCTGTGTGAACTTTCAGATAAAGATAATAATTCCTCCTTTTGAAAAAAAATTCCTTTTGAAAAAAATTGCAAATCAGTACAGGATTTTTTAAAGTTATTATGGCAACAAAGTTGGGAACTCATCTCTACAAAAAAATCCTTTTGAACCCCACGATTTAAGATGGTTAAAAATTTTCTTAAAATCCAGCAAAGACTTGACTTCTGAGTAAAAGTAAATGAAAAATCCATGATTTAGTTACTTTCTATTTCCTACTAAGTTTTTTTTTTTTTTTTTTTTGAGAATTGAGATATATGAACAAAGCGTCATGTTCTAGTTTTAAATCATGAACATTGGCAAGGTAACGGATATTCATGCTATAGTAGAATTCTTCTTCCTTTGTAATATTTGTTATTGTAGCTATATGTCTTATATAAATACTATCTATTTTGCTAATTATTAACTATTTTTTATAAACGTTTGGATACGGACAGTGTGAATTGTGACATTCGTACAAATTTATCGACTAATCGTAGTTTTGATATTAATATAAACTAATTTCATTACAATCAACTCTTCTTAACTTGACATTCTCTATTGTTACACTCACTGTGATTCCTATATTATCTACATGGAAAAATAATATATTGGTGATATCCATATCATGAAGACTAACATCATTTCTTACGCTTAGTAACCCACATTGAATTCTGTCTGCATTGCCATAAAAAAAATTTTAAAAATGAAAAAATAAAAACTTACGACTTTCGGACCCGTGCATGTTGAACATGGATGTTAAAACGCTGTTTTCATGACTAAGTAACTCACCTAAGAGAGTGCAAGCGCTTTCAATCTGTGGGAGGGCTCAAATAATTTATTCACTTTTGATTCCCTGATTGTTCCATCACGACTGAAGTATTTATAATTGATACTTCGTTTTTAATTAGTTTATATTACATTAAACGATGTCAGTAAAACCCTGACCAAAGATAATGAAACGACTTGCTAATCAAACTAATAATTAAGCAGGACATAGATATTCTTAAAGGAAAGATACTCTCTCTGTAATAATATATAAAACTATATATATATATATATATATATATATATATATATTATAATATAAGTGTGTGTATGTGTGTGTGTGTGTGTGTCAGAAACCCGCTGGCAATTCTGGTCGTCTTCCGAATGGTGACGAGGGCGAAGGACTCATTGTAGTTATTGTAGCAGGAATGTCTGTCTTGGCGCCACTAAACTCTGTCACTCTAATAAAACCTGATGGCCAGATTTTAATTTTAATTTTCTTAGACCTGAAGAATAACAGTTTATGTAGTCATTCCCTGCAATGGTAAAAAAACTGACCAGCTGAAAAATTCATAATTCACTATTTCTACTGTCAATACTAGTTCTTCTTCTTCTTCTTCTTTTCCTTCTTATACTTCTTCTTCTTCTTCTTTTTCTTCTTTCTTCTTATTATTATTATTATAATTATTAGTTTTTTTTTTACTGATAAAATCTAAAATACCCACCCATCGGCATAAAATGCTTGGTAGAATCGATGAAAGTGTTGAGATATATTTTTACGATGCACAAATCCGGACTATTTTACCCCAAAAAGAGAAAGTGCAATAAATTTTTCGAAAGTTTCGCACTGTGCCTTTTCGAAATACCACATGAATATGCATAGGCTTTAATTAAACAAATGCTGTTTCTCGGTATGGAAAGTAAATCTTCTTTCTTTATGGATATTTAAGTCAGTATTTTTTTTATTTTTCATTTCTTATTTAAAATGTACAATAAATCTTATCTAGATATTTTATTACTTACCTTGCACATCTTTTTAGTTTCATTGTCCACGATATGTTGTGGGATGTTAATGAAATATTAAAGATAAAGTAAATAATAATTGAATAATAAAAAGTACAAAACAAAATATTTTTTTTAAATTCTTCAACCATTTTGGTGGATTATGAGATCGATGGAAATGTAGTTGACAAACTGTGCAATGGAAGCATATTTGAAACATTCTTTGCTAACTTCAAGCTTTAACATCTATTCAGTTTGCCTTTAGTCTTGACCCTTAATGGACGGATAGGCTCTCAGGAGTAGTAATAAGAGGTTGTGGGTGATGGAAAGATTGATCCTGGGGCAAAGCAGTATTACGGGCCTTTGATTTCCAGGGAATCGGGCGGGAAAGAGGTGTCACTACTTTTATAGCCCATAAATTCAATAATGGCAACTTTTAGACTGGGAGAAGATGAGAGACTGGGCGGCTCAGGGCTTGGTTTTGGTCTTGACTTCAAGGAAGGATGTACTGACCTTCTCTGTCTCACATGGTGTCTTGTTGTAAATTTGGTCAAAAATATGCCATGGGGTTGATGTTGGTTTTAGCTCTTATCTTTCATGATAGTATGTCAGTTATAAATGTAATTTGCAAAGAAAAGTGCAAGGAAATATTAGAAAATACATACATAAAGCCAAAAAAGCTGCTGTATCTTCGTTCTCAGTAAATTTACGTAAATATTTTTCAACATATATGGTGAGAATTTGCTACTAATTTTATTTCTTATCTGTTTTGATATTGTGTGATCGGTAATTATCATTTTACTAAAAAGCGTAAATTCATTTATTAGAAAAATCATGTATAACTTCGCAAAATTTCCGATTGTATTGTAAAAGAGGGCTCACAACGGGTTGCCAATAGTCATTTTCAACTAATGATGGAAAGCATGGGAATTTGTTTTTAAATTTTTTATTCCTACACATATGCATTTGCATAGCCTCCTCCTTCCATTGATGAGATTTTTCATTTTTTATTTTGCCGACTTCAAAGTTTACCCGGTCTGGGGTGCTGTACACTGATAAATTACGCGTCACCAATTAACTATGCCATGGCATATCAAGGCAATCCTAGGATTTCTGATCGCTGATTTAATTACAAATTCCGCCCCCCCACAAAAAAAAAAAAAAAAAAAAAAAAAAATCCCGGTCTCCATGTATCTTGTCGTGTGTAAATGACCACCACAGCTCTGTCTTTTAGGATTAAATTTTATCTCGCTATTATCCTTTGAGTTCCATAAACTTTCCATTATGCTCAATCATACCCAGTGCATTTACGAACACAGACAGAATGCTTATTCTATGGCTCTTTCTCCTTGTTATTTCGACGAGTATAAATCTGAATTACATCTCTTATCTGAATTGATCAATATATTTATTACTACACAATTTCAGAGACTAAAATTTATCAAAGAATATCCTCATGAGGTTTCAAGATATCCGGTACCCTTTTAGCCTTTTTAGTTTTCTGTATAACAAAACTATTTGTGCTGGCTTTCTCTGTCCGTCCGCCCTCAGATCTTAAACAACTACTGAGGCTAGTGGGCAAATTGCAAAATTGGATGTTGATCATCCACCCTCCAACCATCAAACATACCAAATTACAGCCATCTAACCTCAGTAGTTTTTATTTTATTTAAGGCCAAAGTTAGCTATAATCGTACTTCTGGCAGCACTATAGGTATCAACAACATAGGAGACCACCAGACAGTGTTTGAGTTTCATGGAGCCGCGGGTAAGAGTTCTATGGGCCGAGGCTGAGGCCACCACCAGACAGAAAACTCATTGCACCGAAGAAACTACCGAGCATTTTTTACTTGTTTTGATTAGATGATGGAAAATATCTGGTTCAAACATCAGTGAAACTCATCGTGATCGTATGAAGAACTACATGCTGCTCATCACTGCCAGAGGCTCCAATTCAAACACTTGGGCAGTCATAAGCAAGGTTGAAACCTGAGCCAGGTCACCTGGCGGATATTTATAGAAACTCAAGGACAATTTAGATCAGGAAATTTGTAGCTTTTTTACAGAAAAAAAAAAAAAAAAACAAAAATTGTCACCATGATTGGGTGTTTCAGTCTCAAAAGGATGAAAAAATGTGTACTGCCCATATAGGACATGAATCAAGCGGTAACGAAAAGGCTTTATGAAATTAGCCTGAAAACAGTTATGCTATTGGATCTAATCTTGTTATCTCAGGAAATTGCAAGTGAAATAACAGACATCACAATACAGCTCCAATGATTAGGGACATGAACTTTCAATTGGTAATCCTGATCCAAAGCTTCAATTACATAACAAACACCTTCCTGGCATAGCAAAGATGAAACTACTCAAATACGATGCCAGAACCTATTGCGATTATAGAAAAAAAAAATCTGTCAAACAAACTAGAATATATTTTCCTGGATTAGTTAAGACTTAGCCTGGCTATTCTCCCTAGGTAGGCGGCGGGGAAAAACAGATGTAGAGGTTGGTATTATATAATTTGGCCATTCATATATATTTCCTCAAGGGACTTTAAATTCTAAGACAAGGATCTGCCATCTTCAAGGGTGACGCTCATGAACACAATTTTCCTTTTCTCCCGAGATGAGTTTTTTCTTGGCAGCCTTTCTTGTTTTTGGCTCTTCACAGAAATTATGAAACATGTTTATGACACCTAGATATTCGGTTCATTTATAAGATATTTCATAAAAGTCGGTGTTTCGCAAAAACTTCTTTTGGTGCCCAGTAATTTCTGTCGTCAGGTTTTTTACCATTTCCCAAGTCAGTACGTTGTTCTTCTTGTTTCTGATGTGGACCCCGAAACCTTCGAAACAAACAAAGAGTGAAGTTTTTTCACTTTGCGAAGAAAACCGATGTCTAGTCTGGAAAATTCTCGAGTAAAGTTTTATAATTTAAGCAAAATATTTTGTTTCTGCATACACACTACTATATGTATATATATATATATATATATATATATATATATATATATATATATATATATATATATATATATATTTATATATATATACACATATACTGGAGACAATAGAAATATATGATTGAAAATAGAAAATTCTTTCCAGTCACCACATTAATACATGGATAAATGGAACAGACAACATAAGAACTATCTAGTGGGAAGGGAATTTCGCCACAATCATATCTGGATAAAAGGGACAGTCACAATAGTAATAGCTGGATAAAAGGGATAGACTGCATAGAAATGCCTGGTTAAAGGTAACAGATAGCACAGTAATACCCGAATAAAATGGACAATCACCACAGTAATTCCTGGATCAATGGGACAGTCACCACAATAATATTAGATAAAAGACACAGTCACCACGGTATTGCAAAGATCAAAAGGACAGTCACCAGAGTAATACCTTGATAAAAGGGACAGTCAAGACAGTAATACCTAGATAAAATAGAGTTACCACAGTAATATTTAGATAAAAGGGACAATCACCACAGTCATTACCTGGATTAAAGGACAGCCACAATAGTAATACCCAGATAAAAGAAAGGGACAGTCACCACAGTAATATCTAGATAAAAAGGACAGTCACCACAGTGATACCTGGATAAAACACAGGCCACCACGCCCGGAGTTTCATGGGCTGCGCTCATACAGCATTATATGCTGTGCAGAAAAGTCCATTCGCCGAAGAAACCCTTGCACATTTTTTACTCTTTTTTTTATTTTATTAGTTACACATTAAAATTACTTGGTTTGCCTATCTAGGAAAGTTAATGGAGAACAGAAACAACTTATATTTTCATGTTTACTAAGGTGGGAAAGTCGTCCAAACTGAAATCGTCGCTCATGCCATTTAGTTATACTAAGAAACAAGTTGAAAAAAATACCAGCTCAGACCATTTACTGAAGTGTTAATAAAAGATACATTGAATTTTCGTTTCTCACTGAGTCAAAGGGAAGAACAATATCAATAATCTAAAAACTTCCTACGTTTAATTTTTTTTCTTCGCCTCCTCTTATTCCTCCTCATTCCACCACTTTTTCTTCTGACGAATTTTTAATCAAAAACAAAAAAAAAAAAATAAAAAAAAAATCTTTTCAAACAAAACTGCATCTCACATGTCAAGTCATATCTTGATGACACAAACAGAACCTTCCAGGAAGGATTAGACAAAAAATGACATGCGTGTTCAGGACAGATTCTATATACCTAGTATGAATATAATCTTGGAAGTGAAAATAGATAAGAAAATTAATTTAATTTTAGGAGGAGCTTATGAAAGAAAAATATCTTAGGGCTATAAAAATAATGTTTACAGTAAAATGATATATAAATTTTATATCCATAGTTTTTGTTTTTTTTTTTTTTCCAAGAGTTCAGTTGAGAAAGAAATACTAGTGGATATTTATTTTCAAGAGCATTTCATGATTTATGATTTTATATGTTTGCATATCCGAAACGAATTACAAAAGAAATGTACTGTGAAGTTAGGCCTAACAACGATTTCAATTCAGGAAGTTGCACTACAGAAACGAAAATTCTTTCTATTACCTCATTATAATTGTTTTGAGGAATTAAAAAAAAAAACTCGCTCTAACCAGATAAGTTATTATTTCTAAATAAGGAATAACAACAGTTCCGTATACGCTACTAATAATGAATATGACCACTAGTTCATACCAATGTTGATTAAAAGCACCTACCGAATGTGCATGTTGGAACGTAAGACTGGCCAGGCAATATGCTTGCATATCGTCAGTGCGTTCGACCCAATGGAATTTATGAGCGCATGCAATTTTTCAGTGGGCTAAAACCTGAGCTTTATTGGATTGGTTTTAAAAAACACAAGTGGTACAAAAAAGAGGTTCTATCTCGTAAAATGTGAAGTGATTTTCTTGTTTCACTTGCCTATTCCTCTACTCCTATAATTTCTAACTTAAAACACTGTGATGCTATTTCTGTCTCTATCTCTTTCTCTTTCCGATACAAAGGGATCAATTGATACACACACACACACACACACACACACACACACACACACGCACGCACACACACACCACACACACACACACACAACCACACACTATTATATTATAATATCTATTAATATTTATATATATAGTTATATAATATATATATATATATATAATATATATTATAATATATAATATATAATATCTATTCATAAATGTTCTTACTGTATAGTTCGATGACAAACCCTAGATGTCTTCTTCTTAACCATTTTGTTAGTTATTGTTCCCTCGCCTATATGATACGGAATTACTTATATTTATTCATTAGTACATATATACAATCTAGATACTAATATATATTATATATATATAAATATATATATTATATATATATATATATAATAATATTAATATATATATATATATATAATTATACATATATTAATACATATATAATTATCTATTATATATATATATATAGACATAGATATATAATATATATATTAATATATTATTAATATATATATAATCTAATATATATATATATAATATATATATATTTATATATAAGATATATATATATATAACATTATTATATATATTATATATATAGATATATTATAGATTAATAATATATAATATATAATATAAGATATAGATATATAATATATATATATATCATATATATATATATATATATATATCTATATATATATATACTATATAAAATATAGATATATTATATATATATATATGATATATTAGATATATATATATATATATATATATATATATGATATATATATATATATAGGTATATATATAATATATATATATAATATATATATATCTATATATATATATATATATATATATATATATATATATATATATATAGAGTATATATATATATATAGATAACTATATATATATATTATATATATATATATATATATATATATTATATATATATATATATATGTATATATATATATATATATATATATACACACACACACACACACATATATATATATATATACATACATATATATATATATATATATATATATATATATATATATATATATATATATATATATATATATATATATATAGATAGATAGATAGATAGATAGATAGATAGATAGATAGATAGATAGATAGATAGGAGACTATAATGCTATTTGCGTCGCAGAATTATATTTTAGTTTCTAAAGCCTGTAAAAAAGATTTCCCTACATTCTACGATTATTTACACATATAGAATGTGATACTAAAATGCGAAATTTCCCATCACGATAATGATAACTAATCTTAAAGATTCTTTTCATTCATAATAGTCTAATGGTCATAGTTGCCCATAAAAAGTATAGATAACTTGAAGTCACTCTCTGTCTATATTATACGTGTCGCCTCACGTTAATTGTAATCAACAGACTTATACTGCAGAAATGTGGGAATCTCTTCATAAAGATAAATCTAATTTTAGATAGTTGGTTATTTGCATGTCAATGTCCTATTGTGAAAGAACTAGAATAAGAATTCACATCCATATTGTCTACAGTTATAGATGATTGACTAATAATCTAAATTCACTACCATATATTGCACCAATCTATTGCGCTGTGAACATAGGTATATCATTCAGCGGGCAGTGGAATGATCAGCGTATAAATAATAGCGCTGACTAAACCCACGCATAAACGTCAGGTTTTATCAGATGGGCTTATAAAATGGCATTTTGACTTGGTGTTGACAGTCAGTTTTAGGTACTGCTCAGTTGGAGACAGGAAAATGATGAAATCCCTCGCCAGCATACCAGGCAGTAATCCTCACTCCGCTAGGCAAAAACGAGGGACTTCTGCGGATTAAAAATGAACGAGAAACAGCAAAGATTTACTTGCAAGGTGCGTCGATGGCCAAAGGAGCAAGATAAACAAGAGCCGCTGAAAATGTTAAGTATGTACGAAGTGAATAAGGAATACAGAGCCACGACGGCGGTGCGCCATCCAAGGGGAAATAATAACTTTATTAAGAATCCTGAATGCGATAAGGAGATAAGTGCTTTGCCTGGATTCCGAGGGTGGGCTCCTAAAAAAACAATTAAATGTAACTTATTCAGATTCGTAGTCTGTGATCAAAGAAAAACAAAATTAAATTCATTTTTCCAATATATGTTAGATTATCAAAAATGTTAGCAAGGTTAATAAATTTATATCTAATATTTCATTTGCTTCAACATAAAATAAAATGTATTGCAACGTCGAAAAAAAAAAAAAGGAATTTTTTATCGCTCGGAAAGGAATATGCTTCTGTTTTTAATATCTTTGAAAGACAGGAGCCCCGAAGAAAATGCATACAGAATTCGTTCATTCAAGTGGGATTCAAAACTGTCATGTGAGAAGGCTGAAAGTATTTTATTTCATGCAGATTTTTCAGAAATAGATCACAGATAATAACTATTGAGCTGAAATGTAAACCATCCTTGCGATACTGAATTTTTGAACTTCTTGGATTCATAAGGTGAAATATAGATTGTGATGGTCGCATTCAGCAATCATAAGTATTAATGTCCTTTTAAGTTTTCTGTTTACTTTAACACGGAAGCATTTCTAAAAGCCTCGAAATTCCAAGGGATATGAATGAAGGAATTCTTATTCCCATTCTCAGGCGGAATCTGAACCCAAACTGGACAGAAAACTGATGTTAGGATAAGAACTCATTTCAGTTCATAATTGCAGATACACTTTAGAAAGAGCCAAGGAAGAACTGAGTTCTGGCTCAAGCACTCGAATTTTTGGTTGAAAATGGCACTGATTATGGTGTCCTTATAAGGAATATATTTGGTTTTCAATTATATGCTTATAGAGAGGACATACATGCTTACATGAACCTTATGATTTAGCTTGATTGCCGGAGGAACTCTCTAGTAGATTAGTAAAAATGTTTTAGTGTTAAAGGAAAGGGATTTTTCACATAGTCATGTAAACATGAATTTTTTACTAGGAAAATCTGAGTCAATATCAGATTAAAATAGGTTATCAAGGAAAGAATTAATGGAATTTGATATTTTCTGGCTCTCCAAAACATACTCCCAGAATAATGCACTTTATTTGATTTGCAAGAAGTTACCGATGACTTGTGTTAGGATCCCACCAATAGGGCATCTCTCTCATGCCCTTGAGGAAAAACTGTGGTGATAATTTCGAAGAACGCTAAGACTTCTCATAACAGTTTGTATTACAATACACTTTGTCAACGTCTGTGATATTAGGAAGACAGTCCATTGCTATGGAGGAAAATGAAAGGCGAGAGAGCAAGAACTTTCGGTCTAACATGACCCTTTACTTCGGCACAACTGATCATACAGAGCAAAAACATAGTCAAAGTAGGCTTAATATCCAAACTGATATTACAAGATTAGCATAAGGTCTATTTCACTCTACAGAAACGACAAAACGCCTGAGGGGCAAGATTAGTGATTTTTAGGCAGCCACACCTTGGAGGAGAACACACGTGGTCAACAGATGATTCATCTAGAAAACAATACATTTGAAAAACAAGGAGGCATATACGACCTGGTAACATGAGAAATTTACAAAAATGTTCAAAAAAATCATGTATGAAAAGACGAAAATAGGATATAAATATAGCGAGCAAAGAGAGAGAGAGAGGAGAGAGAGAGAGAGAGAGAGACGAGAGAGAGAGAGAGAGATAGGGGGAGGGAGGGAGAGAGAGAGAGAGAGAGAGAGAGATGATAACTATATACATGTGGGCCTAATATTTATCCAAAACACATACAAAAAGCCAAATTTGCTGTCGTTGTCAAAAGGTACAGTATTGAGTTCATTTCTGTTGAAACTGTATCTTGACTGACCTACTACCCACCAGCCCACACAGCATCTGTACTCTGCAGACGGTCCCTGTAAGAATCTGTTCAGGCACAACGAGATGCATTGAAAGATTTGCAGCTAATCTTTTGATCCAAAAATCCGGTAAATGTTTCAGTACCTGAATAAAGCAACATGACTATACTGTAAGGACGGGACAATCGTGTGAGGCTCTGATGATTCAACAGAAGTTTCCCTCACAATCAGCAACAAGTGTCTCCTTCTCCTTCATCTCTGGACAGAACCACTCAAGGTCTCCTCGGGTGTTTTTCTAATTTGTTTTGTCTTTATGTGTTCATGTATTCAGCATTTGTTCCTTTTTTAGTTTTCTGTTAAAGAAAGCCATTAAGATGGCTTTGTCTGTCCATCCGCACTTTTATTTTTCTGTCCGTACTTTTCCTGTCCGCCCTCAGATCTTCAAAACCTACTGAGGCTAGAGAGCTGCAAATTGGTATGGTGATTATTCACTCTCTAATCATCAAACATACCAAATTGCAGTCCTCTAGACTTGATAGTTTTTATTTTATTTAAGTTTAAGTTAGCCATTGATCGTGGTTCTGACAATGAACAACACAGGCCACCGCGGCTGGCTGAGGGTTTCATTGGCGGGGCTCATATAGCATTATACCCAGACCAACGAAAGATCGATCTATTTTTGGTGGTGGCCTTTGATTATAAGCTGCTACAGAAAACTAGATTATGCTCAAAAGAAACTTCGGCGCATTACCTACTTGTTTTATTAATTTCTATTTTTTTTTCCACTTTTTTGCACATATATTAGAGGAGTTTTTTTTTAATTCAGTATGTGGCACGATATATGTATATGAATCACGGTATGTGATATGACTTATATAATGGCTACGTGCGGGCAAAAGCACTACAAACGCTACCGAGGGCGAGGGGGCTTCATGCAGTCTCCAAAACTACAAATTACCTGAATGCGACAGGTATTTGAGATGGGAGGCGGCATAAACTTATATCCTCTTGCGGTGGCGGGGTTGGCTAAGGCTTCACTGCCAGTCCTGGAATTGAAGATGTCGAATGGTTCGTGCCCGTCGGCCGGCCAATTTCTATTATCGCTGAATAAACTCCCCTTCGGTTAAACATATATGGAAAACATATTAATTCCCAGGTAGAGCGAATTAGATATTAAAGGACATTTGTAGCTAGATATATGTATATTGAATCACGGTAATGCGATATGACTTATATATATATATATATATGATATATATATATATATATATATATAATTATGTGTGTGTGCTTGTGTGTTGTAAAAAGTGAGAACTCTTAGTAAGCCAACTAAACCTGCAAGATCTGCATTTACATAAAAATATTATTGTTACCCAACAAAAGAAAGGTGTGAGAAAATTAGCCTCTTCTTTATTTGTCTCCATGCCTCACCCTTTGGTAAATCTGGTCAACTTTCTTAGATCTTGTGACTGCCTTTCGAAAACCCTCTTTCAGGCAACTGCAAACGAAGTCAAGAGTGCTGTCTCAGGATTGCACTAACGACATCTGGAAAGAGGGGAATCATAATCTTCAGAGGTTATAAGAAACAACATGCTGTCGGCAGAGCCCTCAGAACCCTTCTTGGCATCAAAGTGGCCATACTGGGCCCGATATCGCTCCCCTATCCGAGCCTGTCCCCACCCATAATTTCCTTCTTTTTGGCCACCCCCAATAATTTTACAAGTGCAATCCCAAAAAGTCTCCCTCCACACCTGTGCACATCTCAACGAGGCCCTGCATCGTTCCGTTCTAAATTGAAGTCTTAATTTGAGATTATTTTAATAGCAGTCACATACCCTTCTAATCGTGTATGATTTAGATTCTGTTCTAAAGTGCATTTACGCACAATACTCTTTCCTGAAATAGTATAGTGTGTAACGTTACTGTAAGCATTCCCGTACCTGAATCGAGTTATTCTGGGACCTTACGAGAGCTCCTCGATTCACCGAATATTGTCCTTTTCAAGAGGACATCCCCATTTGTCTTCAGCATTTTGAACTTGTTGTAAGTCTACAGTAATTACTCAACAGAGCACTGTTCTGCCCGTCTACTTTCTTTACCCTACTCTTCTAATATTGATTGCGTTCAAATGTAAATATAGCCAGGTTAAGTAAACCCAAGTACTTGTCTGCAAAATTCCTTGTTGAAGTAAGGTCTTCATCTCCCCCATTTTATCTGTACGAGTATGTCCTAACTTACCTGCACCTTGATCAGCTCCAGTTAACGCAGTGATAAGTTACTTGCTAACCCCAGTTAGAACATAACATACCTGCTGATGTTACATCAGCCCTGGGCGGAAATTGACGGAAAAAAGGTTTGTTACACCTTTCAAACCGTTTTTCCGTCGATTTCCGTTCAGGGCTGAGTAACATCATAGGTCCCAGTGCTTGGCCTTTGGCCTAAAATCTATATGCCCTTACCATTGCCTATGCTTACAAATCGACTGACCTAATTAATGACAGGATTACTGGAAGGATCGCCTGTCCTATAACTGAATGTTTATTCCTAAGGAAGCAAATTTTGACAATAAGACTAGACTGATTTGCCAGAAGTGGAAAAGAAGATCTCAGGGACAGCAGACGACAATTTCCAGGAATTTAATCGCTTAAAAGAGGAGGCAGAGGAATGGGGAAAGCAGGGGAACTGAATACGGGAATCTTATTTCTTTCAAAAACTTATAAAAGGATAATATTGATAAATTGTAGAGACGTCGACTCAATCTTTATCATTTTAGTTACTTTTATTAACATCATGATCTTTATTACTGTTGCAAAAGCACGTACCATTAGTGTTATATTACCAATTAAGATTCAATTAAATATACCTGTTTATTTAAAGGTGGTAATTCAATAACACAACTATTGACTAAAATTTATCTCGCAAAATCCGATTCACTTAGGAATGTCTGAAAAATAATCACTTTAAAGTCATGGAAAATAGATTACTTTGTGAATAACACCGTTAAAGTTTCTAACTTATGTGTCTGTAATACTTTGTGGGTTTTTATTTTTCATTATTAAAATCTTCAGCATTATTTCACGAAAGCCATAAATAATCTTAAAAAGACATGACCTTTACGCATGTCATTATAAGCTGTTATGTTTTCTTCTGCCCAGATTCTTAGCAACACCTCTCATTTTCCATCGACTGGGTGGTGGTCTTTAATTCTGTTTTGTTCGAGTGACCAAAGTTACGCAAAAAAATGGGTTATTCAAATAATTCAGACCATCTGAATATCCTGAATTAATGGTAGTTAAATCATCATAAATAAGTTGTTCCTATTTTATAACCGCACATCAGAGAACCAACCCCGGATGAAGGTGTCAAAAGAAAATGGATTTTGAAATTTCATTCATCTAAAATGCTCGAGAGCATTATTGCATTTTGGTATTCTATCACTGAGAGGGTTATACGTTTATGAGCGTATATTGAATTTCCTCTCCACTAAAAGGTGGATATGTATAAAAACGCACAGAAATTCCGTCTCCCTAAAGCAATTAAAACTGCAAGGACAAATTAACATTGAGATTTCTGTTTCATATCAGTCGAGAATTTAAGTTTGGTGTTGACTTATGTGAGAGGGAACTACTTCTTCATCTGTATTTAGCCCTGTTCTAAGGGCAACAAATGCATTTGAAGTTTCACTGCCTCTGATTCTATTCTTTATCTATTTTGTATCTAATTTTTTTTAATATCTTTACTCAAAATATATTATTGTTGATTTTCAGAAGCTCTAACGGCGTTCACTGAACTGAAGGGAAGAGTTGAAACACGGAATTTTCTGGGAGCAAAGCAAAATGAAAATAAATGGAAAGGAAATTTATGAGATGAATGAATTTATACAATTAAGATTGTCACCAGAAAACATTACCACTATTATTATTGCTGTTCTTTTTGTTGTTGTCGCTGACGAAGTTTCACGAAACGAGCACCATAAAACTTATCTAAATGAATTAGACTATACAATAAGAAAACTATAGGTTTCTTTAGTTGGAAGATTCAGGTCCACCTGGGAGCAGCCAACAAACTAGATTACATGAAAATGATTGAGAACATTTTCTTGTCAAAGAACAAATTATCAACGTAGAAGAATCCCAATTATTATGTAAAACTAGGCAGATTATATGGATAAAACAAAGTTGTGTTAAACTTTCGAAGTTAAAAGTGCTTAGGTATGCTCAGCCTCTTGAAGTTCGCAATAATATATGCCGCAAATCTAAAAGTGACAAAACTGGAGCGTACTGAAAACAAAAAAATATGTATATAAAATAAAACACTTTCGGGATGAGAATGGAGTGCATTGCCTTCTATGTTCGTCGAGAATAATGTGTTTGATAAGACTGTAATTGTGTCAAGAATCAGCAGAGAATAATAAAGAACTTTAATTTGAATCTGAAAGTGTCTATAAGTTGGAAGAATATCAAGTGAACGTCAGGAGTAATAAGGTGATGCGGGTAACTGGAATTCAGAAATACCAAGCAGTGTCTGTTGGCGCAGACGGTTGAAGAAGGATGAAGAGGTTGCTTCATAATGGCATCTGCGAGTGACTGATTTGGCAGTGGAAATGGAAGGTTATCACAGAATGGAAACAGCACAGAAAGCACAAGAATCTCTGTAAACTTTTGAGGGCGAATAGGAATGTTCGCCGTGGAAACAAAAAAATGGGATCTATAAAAGAATCGTTGAACCATATTCCTCTATGGATACGAAATTATGGATATCAAAAAGAATGAAAAAATAAACACGGTGGAGACTATTAAGATGAGCTAATTGCATACAATAAAAAACTTTGAGGAAGACATGTTGAAAAGGTAGTACCTGTCAAAGAATTAAGCTGTTAAAAATTGAGGTAGTCTGGCCACGAGGATAGAATTGGAAGACGAAAGTTTAGTGAAGATGGATTGTAAGCACGTTGTTCACTGTGCATGAAATTTAATGTAAAGCAGATTAGCCTTCTCTGTAGACGTTAAGTGTTCCAGTGAATGACATACTCGTAAACCTGCTGCTGCATTAACCTGGACGAAAAGAATCCTCCCAAAACCTACGCTGGAAGCCTCTTTGCAGAACTAGGGAGCACTGACATACAAAGGAATGCTGCTCCAATCTGGAGAGATATCCCCCTTTGAGGTATACGCAGAGGCAGCTTCTTGGAAACTAGTATTCTTCTCTGTAAATTCCACAGCCCACTCTCAAGCAGCACAAGACACAAATTGATAACACTGCACCACCAAATATTTAGTTCACTGTTGTTGATCCCAGTGTAACAACAACACCAGCAATATTTTCCACCTCTGCCAAACATATCTAAGATTGTCTGACAAAGCCGCCACACCCCAATCAGAATTGATTTCTATTGTGAAATTTCTAGAATCTAGATGAATCCTAGTACAAACAAAGGGATATGAAAATGCACACCGACTCCCAAGGCACCATCCAAGCTAGTTAAAAGAATAAATAAATCACTGTCATTAGAGCAATAGCCTTTTTCGCAGCAGAAGGAAGGCAGTAAAATTACTCTCAATTGGATCTGCGTCAATTTGGAACTGAAATAAGTTAAGTATATCTTAGTTTACCAACTCTCCTAGGGATGGCCCGAAGGATTAGATATTTTAACGTGGCCAGAAAAATTGGTTACAAAGCAACGGGACCTACAGCTTATTGTGGGATCCGAACCACATTATATAGAAAAGTGAATTTCTAATCACCAGAAACAAATTCCTCGGATTCCACGTTGGCAGAGCGGAGAATCGAACTCACGACTACCGCATCGCTAGGCGAGCACATAACCCACTCGTCCAACGACGAACTGAAATAAATGATGAAATGGTTACTATTGCCAAAAAACAACACTTTGGGATTCTTTTTAACCGAAGTAAAGAAAAAAACAACACACACACATTGGGTTATTACCAACTACAATAGGGAAATTCCATTAAGCAAGTTTTTTCGTCTTTAATTTTTTATTTATTATTTTTTTTTTTTAACGTTCAGGAACATCAAGTGATAATATTGAAACCGCTAACCTTCAGTCGTATAAATTTTTCAAGGAAACTGGCAGACATCAGTCACATTGCGATTTGTATACCCACGCATGACATATGGACAATTCCATGACCTTGTAATAACTGTAAGTGGCCGAAGAGCCACTAGACCTCTTCTTTCTTAATTTCCCAAAAACAATAAATGCGCTCACGTTAACAGATTATTAATGATTATTCTTGAAAACATTGAAGACGTTGCAAAACTTCGCTGTTCCTACTCGCCTTTGAGGTAGGAGAGTCAACCTTTCCTCCTTAATTGGCACATTGTTTATGAGAATGTTTCTCGTTTCCAGTCATTCAAAGCACCTATTAAAAGGTTAATTTCTGATAAACTTGTTCCAATGACGGGAAAAAGTACAACTAAATTTGGCATGAAGAAGAAAAAAAACATAATTTTTTTTTAAACTCACAGTTCGTATGTCGAGGGAATTGCCTGGATCGTGAAACCTTCAAAGGACCATCTACCAAGATACATCATGAATTTCGAAGCACTTATTATTTCTCCGTAATATATTCCCTCCATTATTTTTCCACATTGCTCTCGGAGTAATGGTCTAGTGAAAGATATTTCAGCATTAATTTTGCACGTTGGGGGCTGAGTGAGATTTGTTTGTTTTTGGGGGTTGGGGGTGGAGGAGAATACTGTTTATATTAAAAATCTAAATATTAAGGGAGAAAACAAACTTTTTACCTTTTCTTGGAACAGCAGATAAGGCAATCAAAATGAGCTTTTCCAGATGCAGCTCTCCTTTCATTTGGTTGTCCACTGCTTGATCTTTTTCTACCTAAAATCATTGATTGATATGCTTCGACCTCCATAGGGTAAAACATTTATTATTTAAGTTATATTATACCTCAAAATTACAAGGTCGTTATTCTTTCTTTATTTTATTATTATTCCTTTCTCTTATTCTTTTCATATCCTCATAACCAGATATCATATATTTTAATTAACTGAAGCTACGAGGATGAGAGTTGATCAGTGTCCACAAAGAATCAGTCATAATTGTCATCTCCCCTACGCGTTCTTACATAAATAAAATAATAAATCATCATAAATACTTTATGATAATTAATCCAGTTAATGACTGTACACAAGGCAATTTCACATTTAAAACCAAACCGGTCGTAAAAAAATTGTTCAAAACCATAATTCATCAAACAGTCCTAGTCTCTTGTTCAGTTTGTTCGAATGAGAAAAATAGTTTGATTACTTGATTTCCTTTTATTTCGTGTAACAACAAAAATCTACTCAGCATTGCGAGTAGAAAAAAATCTATAAATTCTAACAATGTAACTGAATTTATACAGTTGTCCTCGTTTGTTAACAAAATTTGCCGCAATAAAATGGTCCATTGGTTAGAGTTATCTGGAGTTGGCGAAATGCCCAGAAACAAGTACAACCGAAAAACGTCTACGCATTATTTAACGAAAGGCCTTCTCTCACTAATCCCCAACCCAACCAAAGACTGGATATGGGTCTCCTGTAATTAAGGAACAGTTACGTCAGACCTTTACAGTAGTTCTTGGACTCTTGCCCGCTCCTGACAGAAAAGAAAATCGCCATTATTACTGTCATGACTTCCTACTCACTGAACCATTTGCCAAGATTCCAGCTGGAAGATTATCAACCCACTTGGAGAATGCAACAAAGATTAAACACGGGCCAGAATAAGCAATGCTGAATTACATCACAGCTTGTGCGGTAATGCCTTGGAGTTAGCTCACAGGCCATTACCCCACCCACAAACATCCAAGTGAAAGGATGAAGAAAACAGACTTCTTTTGTCTTTAGCTTTTAAGAAATCTTCACGACAACTGATACATAAGTAGTGATAGAACCCTTAGGGGGTAGTACCAACAGTGGACCTCATGCGGTGCACTGTAGGAATTACTTAAGGTTCTATGCAGTGTGCCTTCTGCCCCTAGCTGCAACCACTTTCGTTCATTACTGTACCTCCTTTCATATTCACTTTCTCATCTTCCTTGCCTTTGGCCCTCTCCTAACACTTGATTCATAGCTCAACTGGAAGGTTTTCCTCCTGTTACACCTATCAAACCTTTGACTGCCAATTTCCATTTCAGAGCTAATTGACCTCATAGGTTCCAGTATTGGCCTGTGGCCTAAATTCTATTTTTAACTCTATATCATAAGGGCAGAAATTGACAGACTCGTCCACCATACAGTTCAGCAATAACAACGTCTTAAGAAATTATTCACATCTAACGAAAAAAAAAAGTTGCTGTTTCATTTTTGACTGAAGTTGGTGCCCCTAAGCAGTGTTTCTATATAGACATTATCACACCTTTCCCACTAATCCCAGTTAATAGCCTTCTTTAAACTTGTACAGTCGTTGGTTAATATTCATGTTATTACGAAGCTTTCTTTTATTTAACCGGATTCAGTCAGATTTTTTGCCTGTTCTAGTCGGATAGTCTATCTTTTAAGCACCTGTTCAATTAATGGTATGGTTGCTTCTGCTAATATTTACGAAAATTGTGTTGTTGTCCCGTGAATATTTTATACATTTTGTGATACTCTTTTCAATATAAAAAGTCACATTTCTTGTATACGCTTTGATATACACTCTCTAATGTGGGGAAAGTTCTGTATTACTGCTCTTTTTTATTCTATTATTGTTCTTATCGGCTACATTAACTCTCAGACTTTAAGAAAATGGAAATAATTTCAGATTATCACTGTATTGTAGGACCACCAAGTTTTCATGCTATATATTCCTCTGTTGTTAATATATATTATTAATAATATAATATATATATATATATAATATATATATATATATATAGATATAAAATAATATATATATATATATATATATATATATATATATATATATAATCAAGGTCTTTTATGCGCACTTTTTATGCAGTTGAGGAAAGTTCATGTCACCTAAAACAAGCACACCTAGTTTTTACTGAGGTAGAACGAGCATTGTTCCCAATTTCATTTTTAAAAAGATGAGTTTGAACATTCGGAGTGTTGGAAAATGTGAGGTCAATCGAACCTTCATACGAATGAAGTACTAATTTCATAAAATATAAAACTGAGACTGGTGTCATAATTTTGTCATAGAGGCAATGATATTTACGAAAGTTCAGTTGCATCTGTCATCTATTTTCATAATGTCTCTCACTGATGCTAGAGGACTTGATTAGATAGCTTTAATGGAGGTAATCATCAGGAAATAAACCAAGCTTCCATCTAAAGCAACGTACCTCGAATAAACAGAGCATAGCATCGGCGTTTTCTGTCAGGTCGATTTCAAATAAAAGAACTGCACATCTCTCGAATAAAACTTCATTGGATTTAGTCAGCATCTGTAACAAGTAAAAAATACCCCGAAGTTTCTACGGTGCAATCGAGTTTTCTGTACAACGTATAATACTGTATAAAAGCCTGTCACTAACATTCAGTTATAACTGCACAGTTGGACAGTGCAGTTATAACTGAAAGTTAGTATGGACAACCTGTACAATTTTTTCTGGCCTGCGCAGGTGGCCTGGGTAAATAGCTCATCTCAATCGATGAGCCCCTCAGTCCAAACGTCTGCGCATGCGCATTGCAATGTTAATGTGGTGGATACAACTTTTTCGGCGTAGTCGAAGTCAGTTCGCTGTCCGTCCGTGGACCCATAACATGTACCAATGAAGAACATTGAGTTGGATTTTATTAAATTGAAAGTGTTTATGCCTAAATTGTTGATACATTGGATTTACCTGTGTTTTTAATGATTGATATGGATGTCAGAATAATATATGTCTATTTTTTTCCACAGAAAAAAACAATTGTGTATAATGACGGTTGAAAGTGGCAGCATCATTCCTGAATGGCTTGTAGATTTCATTGAAACCTTCTATACGAATGAGACTTTGCTTTGGCAAGTAAAATCCAAAGGCTATCGTAACGCATTAAGACGTATTAAGTATGTTTATTCGTAGTTATAAACTATATATGAAATTCAGTTTTTCAATGAGAATCAATATTTATGACAACATAATGTAAAACAAGAAGCCTATATTCATCTATAATTACATACATGATTATACATCATGTATGTAATACATTTTTAAAATGAGAATTCTAAATAATAATTTACTTTCTGATGAAACCAAATCAAACAATATTGGACTATGTGTTTATTCATTGCTGACATCCCACGTCGGTTTATTTTGTTAAAAAAAATCTGACTAATCAACACACTAATGAAATACAGGAAGACAGAAGTAAACTAAGGATTTTCATTCACTGTAACACGTCATAAGGTCAACTTAAATGAAAACAAATCAGTATTAAGAGCTTTTAAAGAAATAAAAAAATATTAGGACTACATGTGTCAACTTTACAATGAAGGAAACGATTAGGAATTTAATGATCTTTCCGTGGAACTCTTCCTTCATTCATAAAATATTTAATAAACGTTATGAAAGTCCTTGGTGCCAAATTTCAAACTCTTAACAAATTCACATGAGAGTATTTAATTAGTGTTTTTTTTTCAACCACTCTTTCACTGGACGTCTTACTTAACGTTGATGAGATTTTTTTTATGATGTCAAGAAGCCAATTACGGCCAGAGCATCGTGTGCTGACGCAACGGCTGTTATGGAGGACTGAGGAAAAAGACTGTATCGTTAGGGGTGAAGATGAGCGTTAGTGGCGGGCTTAAAACTATCAGCTACGCCAAAGACTGGTAGCACTTCAGTTGCTCCCCAGATGCAGTAGACAGAGGTTGCGTCGCACGCCTTTGGAGAGCGCTGCCAGACGTTATGATCCATGGCTAACTTTAACCTTAAATATAATAATAACTACTGAGGCTATCGGGTTACAATTTATAATAATTAATTATTAGAGGGTGGATGACCAACGTATCAATTTGCAGCCCTCTAGCCTTAGTAGTTTTTAAGATCTGAAGACAGACCGAAAAAGTGCGGACATACAAAGTCGGCACAATAGCTTTCTCTTACAGAAACTAAACAAGTAAAAAATAGAAAGAAGTTTCTTCGGCGTAGTTGAGTTTTCTGCAAGAGGCAGGAGAATGAGGGTGCGCCCCATGCCTCCAGCAAAGCGCTGCCAGGATGCACCGATCCATCGCTAAAAAAACATTACGCTAAATAACAAAAAACTTTCAGTGATTAGAGGAGGTTGAAATTTGGTATGTTTGATGATTGGAAGGTGGATGATCAAAATGCCTTTTTGCAGCCCTTTACCCTCAGCAGAGTTTTTTTAGATCTGAGAGAGGACAAAATAAAGGTGCGGACGGACGGACAAACAAAGCCGGCATAAAGTTTTCTTTCATAGAAAACTAAATGGAGGTTCATCTCTAATAGCAAAATACTAAGAATCAGCAGATAGGAAAACCTCCGCCAAAAAGTCGCCTTTTACCAGAAACCTTACTTATAGACACGGGGGAAACGACAGCATATGCCATCGCTCTTCTATAGACAAGCATGAGTATCCTTCAGTATATAAAATCCACCGTCAATCCTGTTTCTATGTATCAACCTAAACTACCTTACTTTTCACTCTAAATAAAAAAAAAAGATACAAAATACAAAAGTCACAATGAAGCAGGTGAGCGTAATCCCAAGTCGGACACATATTAAAAACATTTTCACTTAATTTACCTCCAGACTTCTCATACGAGCAAATGGCAGGCGGTTACAATGTCAGCTTAGTCCAATTAAAACTATCCACTTTTTATTGTATTGTAAACACTGAACTCAAGTATGTCTGTGTGTGTGTGTGTGTGTGTGTCTCTCTCTCTCTCTCTCACTCTCTCTCTCTCTACACACACACGAATACACACATTATATATATATATATATATATATATATATATATATATATATATATATATATATATATATATGTGTGTGTGTGTGTGTGTGTGTGTGTGTGTATACATATATATATATATATATATATAGATATATACTATATATATTATATATATATATATATATATATATATGTGTGTTGATGCCCTACGATTAACTGTAAATAATGTTCGTGTTGTCTTGTTATCACGATGGTTAATGTTAAAGTTTGCTGTGTGGTAGTTTGCTGGTTCGAGTCTACGCTCGGCCATAATAATTGTTTACTTGGTGTTGGGTTGTTTTAGCTAATTTATGCATAGTTGTTGGTCACGTGTACTTTTTGGTATTCGACAGTGTCTTCCTGTAAACAAATGAGGAAAGTTATCAGTTTTAAAAGAGATTTCATACAGAACGGATATAACGAATGTAACGAAAGTTGGTATTTACTGAGGAATATTTGGACCGTTTGTTATAGGAACACAATTGTAAGTAAACACCTATTATATTGTTTTAGAATAGCGGATTCATCTTTTCCCATTTTTAAGCCTACATTGTATATAACGTATGTCTTTATATGAGCCTTAATTATATTGACTTTGTGTATTAGCTTTTTGTAATTAGCCGTTATACATGCATAATTTACTTAATTAAGCTTTGCATATTGTTTCTATCAGTCTTAGTTGTTTAACTTAATAATTTTGTATAAATTAGCATATTATTCATACGTTGATTTCTTTTCCATTTCCATAGTAATTGAACCACATCACTTCACATCACATCACATCACTTCAAGTTATGCTGCATACGTTCAAGTCTACGTGTATAAACGCCTAACAATATAACCATATTGATGTTAACGTCATGGATCTAATAAAGAAAACTATATGTGCGTATCAAAATTGTGTTTCTCCATCATTCACGTTAAGCAATAGAAGAACAGTGCATTAACATCGTTCAATTAAATTGTTAAACTACCATTAACGACTCTCGCTATTATAACTCTTATACGGTTGCCTTAAGAAGTGGAATTACTGCCTGTTATAAACAACTACAGACAAAGATGGAGGAGTCTGATGAGATTGTCCAGAATAGTGCTCCCGTCGAAAAACTCGGGTACGACAGTTGATATTCGAACATTGAAAAATAATTGAGATCATCACTTGCCAACATAACGAAAAAACGCAATGAACTCACAGGCCTCATGTCAAATCCTGACAACCTGCACTTGGTGAAAATGTGTCTAGAGGAATATAACGAAGCTTTCGATAAGTACAAAAAAAACTTTAATTGTTGTCATGGATGGTATCTCAGATGAATTGGAGCAAAGACCAGGAATTGTCCAAGATATGAGACCAAGTGAAATTAGCATTCTGCAATTCCGAAACCATACTGGTGAATGGATAGCCATAAACGAAAAACGACTTGAAGAAGACTTGAAGAGTCTTTTAAGCAGATCTGGTTCAAAACGTTCTTCCCAACGGCCTTCTTCCCTTCCTTCTGGCAAATCGGCTATGTCCGAAAGGCACGAGCCAAAGCACGCCTCGCCGAGTTGCTTGCCGAAAAAGAACTTTTTGACACAAAGAAAAAGGAACAGGAGGCAAGACAGAAGAGATTCTATTGGATATCGAAATAGCCAAGATTCGAGCAAAAGCACGTGTTTTTGCAGAAGCTGAAAATGACATTGGCAATGACAATGTTGGTAACAAGGACAATGAGACACATACCAGCATTATTGCGCAACGAGCCAACCATCAGGACGTGAATGTTATGGTCGCTGGACCTAGTGTAGCTGCCCCTGGAATTTGTGTGAGTGAAGGTGCTAACGGCGGCAATATGGATAACCAGGTTATACTTCCTGTCACCCAGGAAAATAGTGCCAGCTTACCCAGTCTAAATCCCAGCACTACACAAGAATTTGTTCCCAGAAATTCTTCAGAGACTGGTACTAACACTCGTGCACCTCCGGTCAACGCTTCGAATGCCACGTCATCAACGTTTCCAAATCAAGAACAGTATACGTATCCGCCTGTAAATACACCTGTGAACAGTAACTTTGGTGCACCCTATCCACTGCCTAATTTGCCTCCAGTTAACACCATACAGCAACAGATTAGTGGTATTGCCACAGCTCTAGCTTTGCCTGCACCGGAAGTTCCCAAGTTTACCGGTGATCTTCTGGAATACAGTGACTTCATACTGGCGTTTGACACCAGGATCTCCTCTAGAACAGCCAGTAGCAGTGACAGACTTTACTACCTTCTACAGCATACCGACGGTGAACCTAAGGACCTCATCAGCAGCTGTTTATACATGCAGGCAGACCAAGGCTATAGCCGGGCAAGACAGTTGCTACAACAAGAGTATGGTGATCCTTATAAAGTATCCCTGGCATACTTGAAACAACTAAACGAGTGGAAGCCGATAAAACCAGATGAAGGGAAATGTCTGAAAAGATATTCGCATTACTTGCTAAAATGCTTCAGCGCCATGCAAACACTTACTCACCTAGCTGTTCTTGATCATGCACCGAACCTGCAAGTGGCGGTCCAGAAATTGCCAAGTTATCTCCAGAATAAATGGCGTGAAAAAGCCACAAACCGTAGACTCCTCGAGAACAGGTCTTCGTGCTTTGGTGACATTGTCCAGTTTGTTATTAACGCTGCAGAGTGTGTCAATGACCCAGTGTTTGGCAAAGAAGCAATGCATAGAGAACTGAAGTTCGTAGTAAACCATCAAAAGGGAAACCAACAGAGTCGCATTTGCTATGCAAGTTAACCGTGAGAGCCAAAGTAGAACTCGTGGTTTTGGGTCACCCTCCTGTTTTTACTGCAGCAAAAATCACGATCTGGATAACTGTGCAGATTTCAGGCAGAAATCTCTCGAAGAGAAAAGAAAGTTTATTATAGAGCAGCGTAGATGCTTCAGTTGCTACGGTCTGAATCATACATCGAAGGGGGGCATGAACAAGCGAAAATGTCACAATGTGGCAAAGGTCATCCTACGGCCATGCATATAGAGGGTCTTCAAACTACCTTGGAGGTCAGACTACTCTGACAGATCTTCATATTCTCAAAACCGTACAGAGGAATCCAGCCAAAACCCTCCAGATACAGCTACCAGCAACGTTATTTCTCATGGTTCCTCAATGGTTCTTCAAGCAATACTACCTGTTCGTATAAAACAGAGGGGAAGCAACCGAGAAGTTCTCACCTACGCCCTTTATGACCCAGGAAGCACAGGGTGCTTCCTATCAGAAGAACTGAAAGACGACTTGCAAGCTTCCGGTGTTCAAACAAATCTGCGTCTGAAAACTATGCATGGGGAGAGCATAGTCAAAAGCTACCTTGTCCAGGATCTCGTCGTCAGTGATATAAATGGCCAGAATGGTATACTGCTTCCAAAAACGTATTCCAGACAAGAAATTCCAGTGAGCCATGATCAAATACCACGTCCAGAACTGTTACGACGCTGGCCATATCTTCACGACGTGGCAAAATCGATTCCTGAAGTAATGCCAGAAATAGACATCGGTCTACTGATTGGCAGTAATTGCCCACTAGCAATGGAGCCTCTGAAAATCATATCAACAGACGGCAAAGGCCCATTCGCTCTGCAGTATCGTCATGGATGGACAGTCCAGCTCCCTGGTAGCAGACAACAGCGTAACGTCTAAACACACATCGGGTAAACAGTAATCGCATTGTGACCGAGGACATTGAGCAGGCTACTGAAATTCTCTCCCCAAACAGAATACTGAATATTCTGGAAAGTGACTTTATTGATAGCCGGGTAGCAAGGTATCCTGGAGAGAAAGGATTGTCTCCAGAGGATACTACATTCATGAAGAAGGCCGAAAGCAATGTCGTGTTCAAAGACGGTCACTTTGAGATCCCTCTCCCTTTCAGGAATCAGAACTTAATGGTGCCAAATAATAAGATCCTTGCAATCAAACGAGCACTCTATCAAAAGAAGAAAATGCAAAAGGATCCCAAGTACCACTCCGACTACGTCAACTTCATTGACAAAATACTCCAGAATGACTATGCTGAATGTATCCCAGTCTCCCTGCTTACAGCCAAATCTGGACATGTGTGGTACCTGCCACATCATGGAGTGTACAATCAAAGAAAACCGGATAAAATTAGAGTGGTGTTTGACTGTAGTGCTAAATTCAATGGAATATCCTTGAACGATCAGTTGCTGCAAGGGCCTGATCTCACCAATTCTCTGATAGGTGTTCTAACCAGATTCAGAGAACACCAGGTAGCCTCACTTGTGACGTGGAGTCTATGTTTATACCAAGTGAAAGTACCCAAACACCAATACAACCATCTCAGATTCCTCTGGTGGCCGAACGGTGACATATCAAAGGAACTCGAGAGTACTGGATGAAGGTACACCTTTTCGGTGCAGTGAGCTCCACCAAGTATCGCCAACTACGCACTTAGACGCGTCGCAGATGAAGGAAAACAACTTAAGTTCAGAAGTTCGCCCCATACAATTAAGCGGAACTTCTATGTTGATGACTGTCTAAAGTCTGTACCGAACGCCACCGAAGCCAGTTCTCTGATTGCTGAACTGACTGCCGCCTGCGGGGGGTGTGGATTCAAACTGTGTAAATATACTAGTAATGACGTCTCTGTCCTAAACACCATCCCAGCTGACGATCGATCCAAAGAGTTAAAGACAATAGACATCAATTATGACCCCCTGCCTACAGAGCACGCCCTCGGAATACTTTGGGTCGTCGAAACAGACACATTTGGCTTCTCAGTGTTGTTTGCCAGACAAACCGCTGACAGAAGAGGCATTCTCTCCATAGTATCATCCATCTATGACCCCTTGTTTTGCTGCTCCATTTGTGCTGCCAGCAAAGCAAATACTGCAAGACCTCTGCAAAGAAACCAACTCTCCACCTGGATGATGAAGTGCCTGAATGATCACCAGCGACGTTTCAAACAATGGATTAGCGAAGCCCCGAACCTTCAGAAAATAATCAATCCCGAGGTGTCTGAGTTACCACAGCAAGCAAAAGATACAGCGTTTCAGATGCACGTTTCTCAGATGCCAGTGCATCTGGGTATGGCGCTGTTGCATACCTAACCTCAAACGAGGGTGGATGTTTCGAAAACTTCATTCTCATCGGAAAAGCAAGGGTTGCTCCATTGAAAGCAACATCTATCCCACGGCTTGAACTCACAGCGGCCGTTGTAGCTGTAAATTTAGGACAGAAAATGACCCTTGAGCTTGATCTCCATCTCAACGAAATCTGCTATTACACAGATTCAACAACAGTCCTTTATTAAATCAGAGCTGAGAGAAAGCGTTTTCCAGTGTTTGTGGCCAACAGTCCGTCAAATAAGAGACTTCAGCAACGCTAACCAGTGGAAGTACGTTAGCACTGATTTGAACCCAGCAGACGTTGCATCACGTGATAGGTTCTGTGATATCTTCAGACATGACTCATTGGCTGGAAGGTCCGGATTTCTTGAATATGCCGGCTTCAGAATGCCCTGCAAAGATGCATCCTATCAGCGAACCGCAGGTTATAGAAGACGACGTTATGTCTTTAGCTACTACTGCTACATCAGAAGAAGGCTCACCGTTTATGTCTTTAATCACCCATTATTTCTCCAGGTGGAGAGACTGAAGAGGAGCAGTAGCAGTATTCATAGCATTTTTGGCTTTCTTACAAAACAAAGAACAAACTATAAATTTAAGGACCACACAGATCATGCAAAAGGCTGAAAAGGCAATAGTTTGCTTTATACAAAAGATCACCTTTGCAAACGAGGGTGAGAATCTCAAGAAAACAACCATGAAAAAAGAAGACAGAGAGAACACTCACTACCAAAAACAAGTAAGATATTCCGTCTCGACCCACCCCGTGCTCATCGACGGAACTCTGCGAGTGGAGGATGCCTCTCGAAAGCCGCAATGGACTATGACGTGAAACATCCAATGCTACTGCACACACTCGCACGTCACGACTCTAATTGTACGAGATGCTCATGAGAAACTTGGCCATGCTGGTAGAAATCACACCATTGCAGCAATTAGAGAACGCTTTTTGGATTGTTTTTCAATCAACTCTGCTGTCCGACGTCAACTCCACAAATGCATAACGTGCAGAAAAATAAGAAAGCCATGCCAAGAGCAAAAAATGTCCGACTTACCTCAAGATCGTCTCGAGCCAGCTCCACCATTTACATTCACAGGCGTAGACTTCTTCGGGCCGTTCATTATAAAAGAGGGACGCAAGGAGCTCAAACGTTACGGCGTCATATTCGCCTGTCTTGTCAGTCGCTCCATTCATCTGGAAGCTGCTAACAGTCTCGAAACAGATTCCTTTATTCACTGCCTGCAACGCTTCATAGCCCGCAGAGGTACGGTACAAGAAATCCGATGCGACAACGGGTCCAACTTCATCGGAACACGGAATGAACTGAACAAGGCTTGGTCAGATCTGAACCAAAACAAAATCCAAAACAAACTACTGTACATGAATATGACTGGAAACTCAACCCACCTATGGCATCGCACTATGGCGGCGTATGGAGCGCCAGAATCCGTACCATTCGGAAAGTTCTATCTGCACTATTCTACAACCACGGGACTCGCCTTGATGACGAATCATTCCGCACGCTTCTCTGCGAGGTAGAATAATATTGTGAACTCAAGACCGATCACGACCTGTTCTGATGATCCTGACGACATGGAACCACTAAGTCCGAGTCAGATCCCCACATGGAAGTCCACCCCAAGAGGTTAATACCGGACCTTCGCACCAAGAAATATGTGTACTCAAGAAAAATGGTGGCGTAGAGTACAATATTTGTCGGACTTGTTCTGGAGCAGATGGAAAAGGGAGTACATAGTCAGCCTGCAGCAACGCCCTAAATGGAACAAACAACGACGAAATACACGGGAAGGTGACATCGTGCTCTGAAAGACGAGAAACATGCCAAGACTTCACTGGCCACTAGCACGTGTAACAGAGGTACTGCCAGACTCCAGAGGTGTTGTGAGAAGCGTCAAACTTCGAACCCAATCTTCTGAACTGCACAGACCAGTGACCAAGCTCGTACTCTTAATTCCAAAAGAAGATCAAGTGTTATAGATATTATCCGAGACACTATATGACATTGATATTTCTAGTTCATATCTGTTTGTCAAACTCATTTTTTTTTTTTTGTGTTTATCGTTTTAATGTTCGTTCTTTAAGCTTGGTTTATTCATGTTCTATTCACGTATTGTAGTATGAAAAATGAAATATTAGTTGGTGCATCCTAGATTTTTTTTTTGTAAATCATATGATTTAGAGGTCGAGTAATGTTGATGCCCAACGATTAACTGTAATAATGTTTCGTGTTGTCTTGTTATCGCGATGGTTAATGTTAAAGTTTGCTGTGTGGTAGTTTGCTGGTTCGAGTCTACGCTCGGCCATAATAATTGTTTACTTGGTGTTGGGTTGTTTTAGCTAATTTATGCATAGTTATTGGTCACGTGTACTTTTGGTATTTGATAGTGTCTTCCTGTAACAAATGAGGAAATTTTATCAGTTTAAAAAGAGATTTCATACAGACGGATATAACGAATGTAACGAAAGTTGGTATTTACTGAGGATATTTGGACCGTTTGTTATAGGAACACAATTGTAAGTAAACGCCTATTATATTGTTTTAGAATAGCGGATTCATCTTTTCCCATTTTTAAGCCTACATGTATATAACGTATGTCTTTATATGAGCCTTAATTATATTGACTTTGTGTATTAGCTTTTTGTATTAGCCGTTATACATGCTAAATTTACTTAATTAAGGCTTTGCATATTGTTTCTATCAGTCTTAGTTGTTTAAACTTAATAATTTTGTATAAATTAGCATATTATTCATACGTTGATTTCTTTTCCATTTCCATAGTAATTGAACCACATCACATCACATCACATCACTTCAAGTTATGCTGCATACGTCAAGTCTACGTGTATAAACGCCTAACAATATAAACCATATTGATGTTAACGTCATGGATCTAATAAAGAACTATGTGCGTATCAAAATTTGGGTTGTTTTCTCCATCATTCACGTTAAGCATAGAAGAACAGTGCATTAACAATATATATGGGGGGGGGGGTATATATATATATATATAATATTCTATATATATTATATATATAGTATATATATACATATATATATATATTTATATAGTATAATATGACTGCGTGGGTGTGCGCCATTTGTGTGTGTATTTAAATGGTCTACTTAAATTCCGATACGAGTCACTGCTTCTTTATTTGTTCCCAATTCTTTAAAAAGAATAATTGTACTCATTCGTAATACAGCATCCTTCAGTAATCACATTCATTGTAAGAACAAGTATGGGTGAATAAGGGAAACGGCTATGAGAGAGAGAGAGAGAGAGAGAGAGAGAAAGAGAGAAAGAGAGAGAGACGATGGGTTGGCACTTAGCAGCCATTGTTTTTCACGTACCAGGTTTTTTTCTATGCGAATCAGGGACATTTCCATAACCCGTTTTTTCCTGTAAATAAATCTTCACAAGCTTCTAGTTAGAGGCGTAACACATTATACATAAAAGATCCTAAATCTAAAACATTTTATTGAATTTCTCATGCCTCAATATTTCATTCTTATCTCTACTATATAAACAACTTAGGCATTATCGAATAGTTATTTATAGATATCCTTTTAGTTTTCTGTAAATAAAAAAGAAAAAAAAACTATTAAGATGGCTTTGTCTGTCCGCCCTGAGATCTCAAAAACTTCCGAGGCTAGAAGGCTGCAAATTGCTATGCTGATCATCCGCCCTCCAATCATCAACGTACCAAATGGCAGCCCACTAGCCGTGGAAGTTTTTATTTAAAGTTAAACTTAGCCATGATCGTGCGTCTGGCGACGCTAAAGGACAGGTCACCACCGGGCCGTGGCTGAATGTTTTCATGAGCCACGCCTCATACACCATTATACGCTGTACAGATAACTCGACTGCGCCGAAGAAACTTCGGTGCATCTTTTTACTTAGATTTTATATCGAGTCTGAAAGAAAAGTTCTTCAACAGAAAAGTATTGCTGTCATATCTTATAGTCATCACCAAACGAATTGGAACTCCTTAATTGACAATTCAGTAATTACAGATGATGTCTTATGAATAGCGATGAGATGGAGAGCGTTCATCCTGTAAATGAACACTTTCCATTGTGTAGTGGATTGCTTGTTCATTTGCCAATTTCCTTCAAGTGTAAAAGATCATTCTGATAAAAATCTATAGGACCTTGAAACTTCTGACTAAATAGGAGGTTATATGAAAATGGAAGAGATCTGGTAGAGAATGAAGCTGACTAAACTCGATGATGTATCATAGAGGTGATGTAAATACTTTCATTTTTAGAGGAAAGAATTATATTTTCTGAAATCAGTCAACTGAAAGATTGTTAGGGATGATGTTTCACCAAAGGGTCTCAAACACATACGAGAAGTGTGTTAAGAGCGGAAGGAGGTTTTTGCCCAAAGAGATATAGGGATTCATGAGAACCATAAGGAAGCAGTAGGTTGCTTATTAGATGATGACTGAGGTCAGTCCTACTTAATAGAGGGAAAAGGAAAGAAGGATAGAGAATAAGCCAGAGAGAGAGAGAGAGGGAGGGGGGAGAGATTGTACAACAAAACAAACAATTTTCCGGATTTTTACTGCATGCTGCATTCTCATAATCCCCATTCTCTCTCTCTCTCTCTCTCTCCTCTCTATCTCTCTCTCTCTCTCTCTCTCTCTCTCTCTCTGATATACATACGAGCCAGCTTTGACACTTTTTTTTTTAAATAAAGTATGTCCTCCTACAAAAGTCCATATCATAAATATGTCACATACAAAAGGTCCATTTGATATAGTATTCCACCTTCAAAAGTCCATTTAATAAAGTATGTCACCTACAAAACTCCATTTGATAAAATATGTTACCTACAAAAGTCCAATTAGTAAAGTATGTCACCTAATAAAGAAAAGTCCTATTTAATAAAGTATAAGCCATCTACAAAACATCCATTTAATAAAAGTATGTCACTTACAAAAGTCCATTTAATAAATTACGTCATCTATAAAAGTCTATTTAATAAAGTATGTCAGTTTAAAAAAGTCCATTTAATAAAGTAGTCATCTACAAAAGTCCATTTAATAAAGTATGTCATCTACAAAAGTCCATTTAATAAAGTATGTCATCTACAAAGTCCATTTAATCAAAGTAATGTCAACTATAAAGTCCATTTAATAAAGTATGTCAGTTAAAAAAGTCCTTTAATAAAGTATGTCGCCTAAAAAGTCCATTTAATAAAGCATGTCACCTACAAAATAAGTCCATTTAGTAAAGTATTCCATCTACAAAAGACAATTTAATAAAGTATGTCTCTACCAAAAGTCCATTAATAAAGTATGTCACCTAAAAAGTCCATTTGATAAAGCAAGTCAACTACAAAAGTCCATTTTGATAAGTCATGTCACCTACGAAAATCCATTAATGAAAATTTTAACCAAATGTGATGAGAATGTGATTTTAGTTACTAGGTAATCCAGCCTCTAACCGTTAACCTTTGGCAAAATTTTCGTAAATATCCTAGACAATCGAGGTTCTAGATCAGCGCTATGAGCGACTTCATTTGAAACAATTCTTTTTGTTTGAAACGTGATAAAGAAAGAGCAACAATATATATCTGGGCTTATGCTGCAAAGAGAAGTGCTTTGAATATTGTCGGGATGCAGTACGGAAATATGTACCATTTTTATATCTTTCGTAACTGTATAACTGCTTATGCCTTTAAGACTCTCTCTCTCTCTCTCTCTCTTTCTTTTCTCTCTCTCTCTCTCTCTCTCTCTCTCTTTGATATTAGGGTCACAAGGAAAGCTCGCTATATAAGGGGCATGAGACGTGCAAAACAAATACAACTTTCCTAGGAGAGGAATTTTCATCGTAAAAGTCATGCGAGATTCCGATTTTTAAAATCTATTTTTCATCTACTTATTTTTTCTTTTTTATCTTTGCACAAAATCCTGTAATGAATAGAATAGAATAGAGTATAGGATTTAGTCCAAAGGTCAAGCGCTGCAACCATGAGGTCATTCAGCGCTGAAATGGAAATCGACGGTTAAAAAAAGCTGTTAAAATCAAGCGTTAGGAGAGAGTGGAAAGGAAGATGGAAGAAAGAATATGAACGGAGGTACATTAAAGTGCATTCGAATAAATTCAAGGAAAGTCACAACGGTCAGTTCATAATACATTTCTAGGTCTGGGTATTAGGTTTAATCAAAGAAAAAATCACATCACAATATCATCGGGTCATTATTATACCATAAAGACAAACTTCCTGGTGGTTTATTGTTCTACTTACCTACAATGTAAAATTGGGGAATATATCAGATCCACCAAAAGATTGCTCAAAGTGAGATTTGACTATCATCTTGGAGTCAGTCACTGACAGGATATCAGTTAAAAACAAAAGACTTTTCGACTACGAGAGATCACTGTCAAAAATTGTAGGACATTATTTTCATACGAAGATCTTTATATTATCGTCCAAGCACCTAATGACAACTCTCACTCCAAACTATCAAGTGGCTTATTCCTTACCTTATTATTACAGGATCCTGTTGCTAATCTAAGTATAACGATCCCTTAAGGCAGCCAGCAATGTTTTATTTGTTATTTCTTCAGACCACCTGAACTGATTAACGGCTTTCCTTGGGCTGGTCCGAAGGATTAGATATTTTTACTTGTTTGGGAACAAACTGGTTGCCTAGTGACGGGACCTATAACTTATTGTGGGATCCGAACCACATTATATCCTGAAATGAATTTCTAATCACCAAAAATAAATTGCTCTGATTCAACGTTAGTAGAGCGGGGAGTCGAACTCACGACTACCGAATCGCTAGGCGAGCACGTAAACCACTCATCCAACGAGGAACTTCCTTCGGTCACAAAGGCACGTAGGTTGTTATATGAAGTTTTTTTTTTTATATAGATCAGTTCACTAACTCCACCTCCGCCCGCCCCTTCCCCTTTATGGTCACTCAAGGCACTAAATTATTTTTTATACATTATTTCCAATTGCCATTTGAGTACCAGCACCGATCGACTTAAAAGTACAAAATCTTATAGAAAATGGAATTCGCAGCCAGGGTAAATTTGCGTGGTTTAAATTTGTCAAATTACACTTTCGTTAGGATTTCTACGCATTCCAATGCAGTCATGATTCCCCTCATAAAGAAAAAAAATAATCTTGGCAAAAGAAGTAATAATTTTAGCTCCACGCATCAACACATCCAATTTGTAACATTCAGCTCAACCCCGTAGGAGGGTAGTGCTGTCAGTGCACCTCATGCAGTGTACTGTAAGCATTACTTAAGGTTCTTTGCAGAGTGCCTTCGGCCCTAGCTGCAACCCCTTTCATTCCTTTTACTGTACCTCCATTCATATTCTCTTTCTTCCATCTTACTTTCCTGCGTGATTTTCCTCCTGTTTCTCAATTCAAACTTTTTACTAACAATTTCCGTTTCAGCACTGAATAACCTTATAGATCCCAGTAGTTGGCCTCTGGCCTAAATTCTATATTAAATTCCACATTCAACTCAGTCGAAAGGAGATTGCTAACAAACTCCAAAAACGAACGAATTTAAAAGTTGCAACCAACAATTAAACATTTTTCTGGGGAAGGGTCCGACCACATCGATGTGCACTCTGTCGAATTTGACAGGCACTACTGGCCACATTCGAGCCTTGGGGATACTAGTCTGCAGTTCTTCATGCAATTGCAAATGTGACTTAGAGATGAATCTTACTATGTCTCTTTTCATTCCTGCCCAAAACAAGACCGTGCCTCTTCTCGTTATAGGCATCGTTGAGTGACTTTCTAGTGGTAATCGAATAAAAAAAATAAAAAAAATAAAAAGTCAAGAGCTTCTATGCCAACGTTGAAGTTCATACATTCTTTAATGTTTAAATCTCTGAATATTGTTGGTATTCTATTTGTGTTGATAGACAATAATGCTAATTTTCTTGTTTCATAATTCAACCACAAAAGTCAAACTCACACATTTCCATCAGTACACACACCTCATAGTTGCGGCGCCATTTTTGTGGTGTTCTTTCATACTGACATACCCCTCTGGCAATTCCCCAATAATATGGCTATCAGTTTTACCCTAGAGGTCAAGGTCATGTTTTTTACGATTTCGGTGATCCTAAACATTCCACCGCTAGGGGAAAGGGCTGTCAGTGCACCTCACTTGGTGAACTGTAGGCACTACTTCTGGGTCTTTGCAGCGTCCCTTCAGCCCCTAGCTGCAGCTTCTTTGATTCCTTTTACTGTACCTCCATTCATAATCTTGGTCTTCCATCTGCCTTCCCACCCTCTCCTTGTTAACAATTTTTCCACAGCGCAACTTCGAGGTTTCCTCCTGTTACACCTTTCAAACCTTCTTGCTGCCAGTTTCCCTCTCAGTGCTGAATGACCTCACAGGTCCCAGCGCTTGGCCACTGACCTAAATTCTATATTCCAAAACATCCAAACGTATTTCATATAAGGGATTAAAATCTTGAATTCCTCTACATTGAGACAGTCGTAATAATATCTTATTTCAAAGCTTTGGATTGAAGTATGTGATTTCCTTTCAACCTTTGTATGGCCTAATTACGAACGCACTTCAATGTTAATAGCATCCAAGGAAGGTGAAGCTGAATCCCTCACCCTTCCCTGTACTCAGCAAACTGGCAGCTTTGTCATTACTCATTAGCCGAATTTCCATCACTGTAATAACATTAAGGCTTCCCCAGTTGCGACCTACATTCTAGAGTCCTCGTGTATGAAGAGCGCTGGATTTTGTACTCGCTATCTCTGGAATTATCGAAATCTACGACATTATAAGTTTTCGTCATTTCCACTTTAGATTGGATCTATTTGCTGTCAGTCTTTTTTCTCATGTTCTAGAAATTGATGAAATCATAGTAGACCAATTTTTCCGTTATATATGCAAGTGTGTATGTATGCATGTAGCATAAGGTAGCATTTTGTGAAGTTGGGAAGTGGTCAGTCATTATAACTAAATTTCATAGTTCCCATAAGAAGGAAATGAGTCGTTTCCTTATGTAAATTACTATCATAAACGCGAGTGTGTTTACTAATACTGTGTTTTAGAATACACTGAACTGTATATTACATTTTCTTCTCTTTTCCGCCTCTTTTTCTTAAAGATACGTTTGACACTTTATTTGTGGAATAAACCCCACTTTTCTTATAATTGAAAATCGTACTTTCCCATTGATCACATGTAAGGTTGGTTGTCGCGAGGCTGATCGATGTGCCAAAACTTGACACCATGTCTGGTCTTCCATGGTGAACTACCTTCATCGTTACAAATTCTTTACGCCTGGAATCTTTAGACTGATTATGAAGGTTTTACTTTTAGCCTTTAAAATTCTACTATTAGTGTTTCATACAGTTCATTCTTTTGGCGAATTGCAACTCTCTTATTAAAAAGAAATGGAAGGTTCTTTACTTGATTATTCGAGTTTCTAAAATAAAATTTCTTAACTTTAAGGGTCTAATTTTTCTGCTTGAACCTAGTTTCAAGAAAGCAAGCTTGAACAGAGCCATAGGTTGAGTCTGCCTTTATCGGTCGCCACGATATCCTGCGTATAAGGTATGGATGGTTGTTTACTACTCTAGGCCAGGCAGACAGACCTTGTAATAATTTTGTATTGCGGTATCTGTCATACCCCCACTAATAATAACTATTCCCAGTGGCTTTACAAGATGTTTAAAATCAACACATCATGTGTTATCCCTGGTGACTTCAATGCTTTACATAATAGATTGGCTTAGTCTGGTATTCCTGATCAGCATGACAGACCACCTCTGGGTCTGAGTGTAGGTTTCTAGCAATAATTGTAACAATTGTCTTTTTCTCTGGTTTTATTTCCAAAACATTTTCATGGCTCTCTTACTGTTTACTGGAAATCGTGTTAAGGCCGTTATTGTTAACGAAGAAAATAAGGGCAAAGATCTAAAGCCATTCCTTACGAAATACAAACAAATTATTCGGTCAGTTGCATCGTTAGTCGTCTATTGCATAAAACAAGAGACAAGCGCGATTGGTAAAGCGTAAACAATTAGTATTTTTCCATTCCTAATAATAAAATCGTTCTACATAAATTGTCAACGTAAATCTACGAATATTAGCTGGAAAAGTAGTCCCAGTCCACCAGTATAAACCCACAAGCAAAATAATTTTCATGTCCACTTTTCCTTTAGCAGTTGCAGTAACAGTCCTATCAATATTATCTCTCAAACTGAGAGAAGGATTCTTCTAACAAACCTCTCAAAGAACTGGTCCGAAAAACCGTTACAAACTCCAAGTTCTAAATGGTACTCACATTGAAATCAAATTTTCCAGTAACTCATTGAATACTTTTATAACATCATTTTGCAACTTCACTCCTTGTGAATCAACATGTCACTTTTCTCTGCATCGTGTATTTCCCCCTCGAAACTAATACCTTCGTCAATCATAAAAAACCAGACATATATGCGAGTTACATGGAAGACATTTCTCTTACTATGAAGGACAAGAAGCAAACAGGTAATAAATGCGCCGACGTTTCTTCGCCACAATCGAGTTTCCTGTACAGCCACTACAGCGTATAATCAAGGCCACCGAAAATATATCTATCTTTCGGTGGTCTCAGTATAATGCTGTATGAGCACGATTGCGGCTGACGTTAACCTTAAATAAAATACAAATCACTAAAGCTAGTGGGGGCTGCAATTTGTTAAGTTTTATGGTTGGAGGGTGGATGATTAACATACCAATTTGCAGCCCTCTAGCCTTAGTAGTTCTTCAGATCTCAAGGCGGACAGAAGAATGAGGATGGACAAAAAAAAGACTGCACATTTTTCTCTTTTTTTCCAGAAAACTAAAAAAGCGCCGAAGAAACGCCGAACTATCGATCCCGTCATGCAGGCGCCCCTCCTCACCTAACACCAAAATAGTAATAACTCAAATAATGGCAACAACACATCCTAAATCACCTCTCTCTCTCTCTCTCTCTCTTCGCTTACCCATCATCCTCGCACCCTAATTCGTATACCGCACTGCTGTTTAGAGTTTCCGAGTTGTTCCCATAACAACCAGAACGATGCTTTTAGGTTGATCACGTCCACTTAGGAAATTTAACGTTATTGTAAATTTTATAGTAATGTTTTATTTTTCCACAACTTAAAATCCATGAATATGATTTTATTGTACTTTTATTTTGTTGTATTGTATGGAAGTGTATTTTCAATTCCGTCCTCACAATGAAATAAAATAACAGAACGCAAAGATCATGCTTATCGCGGGCTGCTCTATGACCAAGAGCCGTGCTGGATAAGGCCAGCTTATTCAAAAACAACAAAACAACAGTATTTTTGAAGAGGTAACGACGAGAGACGGAACAAACTGTTGTGGTGTTGTTCCTACTGAATGGAACAGAGTTAATTTTCGTTTCTTTATCCTTCAGCTTCATTTGGAAGAACGTACATGATTTAGAAAGAATTGTGAAACTAATAATATGAATCAACAACGAAAAAGGCACCAAAATCAACGACACAGATACGCACACACACACAAAAAAAAATAATATATATATTATTATATATATATATATATATATATATATATATATATATATATATATATATATATATATATATATATATATATATATTTAAACACTCCACCTACAAGTCAGAATGTGTAGACCTACGGAAATACAACTAAGTTGTAGATGCCTAACTTCAAATTTCCTGATAATCTGGATCCTGTCTTCAATGGAATATTTTCGAAAATCTAAAGTAAATAACTAAATAAATAAATAAATAAAACTTAACTCCAAGATCCAAAAATAAAATAGGATATTAAGGATCTACTTGCTTGTTACCATAGGCCAGTCAAATATATAAAAAAAACTGATAAAGGTAAAAATTTATGGAAAGCTGCAAATTATTCATCACCTTCATAATAGCGAACTTGTATAACATAATATTTGGCCGCCATCTCTAGAGGAAAAAGTCATAATATATAATTATCCTATAAACAATTTTCTATAAATTTTTTTCGTATGTTGCTCGGTTTTGATACTAAAAGTGCACAAAAATCGTTCAAGTTTTACATTTTCATCCCTAGTTACGTAATGTCACCCGTATAGTTTATATATATATATATATATTGGATATGTGCATCCGCAGATTAATCGCACTTTTTATAAATCCTCATCCTCATCCCCAATGACAATTTGTTAACATCCGCTTCCACATTAGCATTGCGAGCAACCACCGCATCCGCAGTTTGAGAATGCAGATATGAGGATATCACCTCCTGCTCAGTGTTCGATAGTTCATACTCATACGTTGTAGCAAAGGTGTTTTTTTTTTTTTTTTTTTTTTTTTTTTTTTTTTTTCTTTTTTTTTTTTTTTTTTTTTTTTTTTTTTTTTTTTTTTTTTTTTTTTTTTTTTTTGCTAAATATGGCTTTTTCGATTTATATACAGAATACATGATACATAAGGACACATTTCATACAGTATATACTTTATAAGTAGCAGATATAGCATATTTGTTTTAAGCATATATTTGGTTTAGTAATTTCATGTCATTTAGAGCAGTTGTAATCATAAAGGCAGAGTATTGTGTTTAGAAAACTTCTCTCTTTCTCTTTCTCTCTCTCTCTCTCTCTCTCGCTCTCTCTCTCCTCTCTCTTTTCTCTCTCTCCCCAAATCTCTCTCTCTCTCTCTCTAATGCGAAGAATGGCCTTGAGTTTTGTTACTCTTTTCATGCAATGAGCATGAAATAACCTTGTGCCAAGACAACTAAAACGTTCGTGTATCCCTGCTAGCTGTCACTTACTGTATGCAAAATCTGTTCGTCTGTACCTGCAAGAGATTTTTTATCTCAAAAAGTTCATCATCCACAAAGAAATGGAGAATTATGTCCGAGGAGGTTATTTTACGACAAGAAGGTCGGAAAAGTTTTTGGTCTGGGGGTCTGGTCTGACATGACCATTGAACAGACACTGATGCGATCCATGAAGAGTTCTGGTGGACTGGAAACCGGCAGAAGGATGTCTGATCAGTGCTTGCTACATGGATGACTGGAATGCTACCGTCTTTGAAGAACACAGAGAAGATCGGAGAATATTATGATGTTGTTTACAGTTACCAGCAGAGCAACATGTAGATGCCAGAAAATCGCGTATTTCAAGAGACGCCTCAAGATCTTCAGCTCTTTGTGGAATGGTTTTCATCACACCCCCCATTTCCACATTTTTATGGCATTGTCAGTAAGTGCAGGATTAACATGATATGAAAGAACTAATCCCCCTAATGCTTATGAAGTTGGAATTTGCTCAATTTCAAATATTGTTGGCGACAATCTTGTGGAAGTCAAGTTTCAAAGAAAGAAACGAGTCAAACGACTAGAGAATTTGCTTGTTCAGCTGATCCTGAGATGTTATGTAAAAGAATTTCATATGCTAAGAAACCACAAGAACAACTCGAACAAAACTTTCAGCATGAACTAGCTCCTCATCCTTTGTCACTGTTTAATGAATCTGGAATTCCCAAAACCACGAAGTCTTCATTTTATGAAGCATTTCCACCTTTATATCACATTGCGATTGAAGATGCAGTTTATGTTGTTGCTGGGAGATTTCTAATTCATCGACAGGTATGCTAAAGATATGAAGAAGCATAATAAGGAAACTGTCATCATTGTCTTTGATGGGTATCCAGAACATCTAGAAGATAAAGGTACAAGATTTGCTGAACGTGCTTGTCGAATCTGTTGTGCTACCAGAGATACCATATTTGATGAGACTATGCCATCAACAACAAGTCAGAGTAAATCAATTTCAAACAAGCGTAATAAGAGACAACTTATTACAAAGGGGTCATCAAAAAGTTGACCTCTGAGGAAGTTTATATGTAAAACAAGGTAATGAAGATGTAAAAACATTAATTGTTCATACAGCCGTTGAAGAAGCCTCCATTGCTGACTCAGTAACAATAGTGAAAGAACATGTGGACCCTTTGGTAATCCTGATCGTTTTAGCAGGATAAAAAATAAAATAGACTTCATAAAAAAGGGGTAAAGGAAAAACAGAGAACAAACTGTACACACAAGCCTCCATAAGTATGGATCAGTCACTGAAGACAACAATCTTTTCTTGTATGCATTTAATGGGGCTGATACACCTCTGCCTTTTTCAAACAAGGGACTCTTAGGATTTTAAATCTAGAAAATCGTGAAGAACTTCAGGAACTTGTAGCTGGTTTAAGAAACCACATGCAGATATTCTAAATGTTGTTGCAGTAGGAAAGTCTTTCACTCTCAGTTGTATGGGAACAAAGAATGTGGATCCCTTGGCGACTTGAGATATCAAAGTTTTGCCAAATCACTGAGTAAAAGTACATTCACCCTGGCTTCCCTGCCTCCCACAGACGCCGCTGCTCCATTTCACTCTCTGCGCACTTATCTGCAAGTTCAGAAATGGTTAGGAATTGCCTTGCCACCTACAGATTGGGGCTGGGAGATGACTGGGAATGGATTAGCCCCAATCAGCACAGATAAAGACCCTGCTCTTATAGATCATTTAAACAATACCATCATGCAAATGTCTCAAAGGATGTGACAGCCACTTGCAGTTGTAGAAGGGGCAGGATTAAAATTGTCCGTAATATGTGTGTCATGTAAAGGGTTATCTTTTACCAACTCTGATGTAAACAGAGACGAGGAGGACTGTGGTGACCCCACGGATGAAATGCTATAAATTTTCTTAGCGCCATAAGGCGTAGCCCATTAAGCAGAGTAAAGATAAACTCAGATAATTATAAAAAAAAAAAAAGAAATATGCACTTTGGGTGGATGGTTAGGTGTAAGGCTGGTAGCTCCGCCGGTGAGTATTCACTGTCTGTTCTAAACCAGAATAAAGTAGGAAGAACAACGGGACCCAGGAATTAAATAGAAAGAACCCTCCCGTGCATCAAAGCCATGCAATATACACAAAAGTATAGAACATAATTTATAGAGAATATTACGTAGTATAATTTGTATTTAGGTACATTTGCCTATGAAATCATTATTTAGGGAAATATTAAAAAAAGAAAAAACTGTTTTTGGTCGCCATTTTTTGAGATAGCGCCCAAAACCGAGGTGATAGAGAGGTGCAAAATTAATATGTTACCAAGTACCCTATTATGAAGGTTACAGAACAAATTGCAGCTTTTCATAATTTTTTTTTACCTTTCTCAATCACCATTTCGACTGGCCTACAAGCTGTTTTATCTTAGGAGAGCTGGTGATGTCGGTCAGTATATTTACTAAGTACTATATCTCTACCAAGAAGCCGAAAGTGTTTTCTGTTACATTCCCAGAGTGATGCTTTGGCTGATTCAGCATTAAAAAATTTATTTTATTTCGAGATATTTGCACAAATGAGCTAAGATAAACTCTTATGCTTCTTTGTAATTATGATGCATTGCTCTCTACGAAGTTTGGCACTAAAATGAAAAGCTTTATATTACATCTCCTATTCGGACTTTCGAAATGATTTGTTGCAAATAACATCCAAATATATTAGGAAACTGAACATTAAGTGTTCATTACATAGCATTTGTAATTTATGTATGTATGTATGTATATATCTACGTATGTATGTATGTATGTATGTATGTATGTATGTATGTATGTATGTATGTATGTATGTATGTATGTATGTATGTATGTATGTATATTTATTTCTCAGTTGAACACGGAAATAATTGTTAGCTTAGGTTTCTTGAAATGAATTTTGCAAAAGAACTTCACAAAGAAGGTCTAACTTGTAGCTGGTGTATTCAGAAAGGAGAATTTCAAGATTGCGAATTCAATTTCAATGCTATACTATTCTAATTCATATACTGAATGATATTCCCACCTAATTGCGTATAGTAGCATGTTAGCTGTGTAACAACGGCGTTCCTTTTCCAAAAGAAGTGAATTATGCTTTGGTAAACTCATTCTCTACGTTTTCCTTTTTTTTTTTTTGCCAGATATAATACAAAAAATTATCTATACAACGAAAGTAATAGGAATTACGACGGCAAACCGCCAAATAAATCTAATGTAACAAAGGCGGGTAACGGTACACGAACCAGGATCAAGAAATCCCATGAATAAAGAAGCAATTCTCAGCTGGCATTGAAAGGCTTCACATAAATTAAGTCATCTTGAAAGATTTGCGAGGGATTGATCGTCCATACACCTAACAAAGCGCTGTTTGTGACCAAAAATAAAGGTACGGCAAAGCGTACTGGTTAATTCAGTTGCGATAGAGGGTAAAACCCAACATTCCTGAGAAAACGGGTTTATTTATCAAATTTTTACTTTTGCAAATAGAGCAAACACCGAGAGCGTAATTCATGTAATATTACATATATATATATATATATATATATATATATATATATATATATATATATATATATATAATATATATAATATATATATATACATATATATATATATATATATATATATATATATATATATATATATATATATATATATATATATATATATATATACATATATACATATATATATATATATATATATATATATATATATATATATATATATATATATATATATATATATATATATATATATATATATATATATGTATATATATATATATATATATATATATATATATATATATAATATATATATATATATATACATATATATATATATATATATATATATATATATATAGATATATATAATATATATATATATATATATATATTATATAATATAATATATATATATATATATATATATATATATATATATATATATATATATATATATATATATATATATAATATATGTAATATAACATGAATTACGCTCTCGGTGTTTGCTCTATTTGCAAAGTAAAAATTTGATAAATAAACCCGTTTTCTCAGGAATGTTGGGTTTTACCCCTCTATCGCCACTGAATTAACCAGTACGCTTTGACCGAAGAACCTGTTTATTGTTGTTCACAAACAGCGCTTTGTTAGGTGAAAGGACGATCAATCCCGCGCAAATCTTCCAGGATGACTTAATTCATGTGAAGCCTTTCAATGCCAGCTGAGAATTGCTTCTTTATTCATGGGATTTCTTGATCGTGGTTTCGTACCGTTACCTGCCTTTGTTACATTAGATTATTTGGTGGTATGCCGTCGTAATTCCTATTACTTTCGTTGTGTAAATAATTTTCTTTATTATATCAGGCAAAAAAATATAATATATATATATATATATATATATATATATATATATATATATATATATATATATATATATATATATATATATATATATACATATATATATATATATATATATGTATATATATATATATATATATATATATATATATATATATATATATATATATATATATATATACATTTGTATATGTATACACGCACGCACACACACACACATACACATATATGTAAGGACTCGGAGCTGGAGCTCATAATGCACATCATGAATGAAATAGTAGGGAAATCCATCCTGTTCTTTAAGAGTTTAGTATTAATGTTAATGTTTCGCGACACATCGGAAGTCATCTTTTTAGCACTAAAAATTCTTAACGAACACTTGTGTCACCTACTAACCTACCCATCGAAAATACTACTTGATAGTTCTATCTCACATCAGCGCTTTGGTACTAAATTCTCCTAAAAAGTAAGTATAGTATAAAAACACTTATATATAAACTCCAAATTCACAGACAGACACACCAAAATGAAAGTTCATGAAAGTTTTAAAATAACTCATCTATATATAGTAGGGAAGAAAGGTAGAAACTAACTAGCAGCTCTACACATCAATAATTACACCACATCTTGAATATGCAGAACAGTTTTTGGTCACCAACTAAGAAAGGACATAAACAGATTAGAAGGGGTACAAGCAAGAGCCACAAAGTTAATTCCATCCATCACGCAATTAGGTGACCAAAGACGATTAGAGAGCCTGATCATGTATGGCAAAAAAACCAGACAAGAAATAATAGATGGGAATTAGAAATGAAGAGATACAACACAACTCATTGTGGGAACTTCCTTGCATACAAGATATGTACCAACAGAAGTTGTAAACAACAACAGTGTGGAAGTGTTCAAAAGAAAGCTAGACACTGTGAATGAACAGTAAAACTGCTCCAAAAAAAAAACCTGCTCCTAGAGATAATGAGCACACGATGTCTCCTCGGATGGACTCGTAAGTCTTTGAGACATATTGATCCTTGTAACTCTTCCTCCTCCTCCTCCTCCTTCTTTAATCTCTTCTCCTTCTTCTTCTTCTTTTATTTGTAGATCACCTGACCAAGGATTAGTGTCCCTCTGAACCAAGGGTTATAGATTCGAATAGTTAGGTCGTTGTTGTTCTGCATTTAGTCTATGTCGTGCAGATCTCTGCTATCAATACTAGTCTTAGATATCTGCTGTCAGAAATTGAGGTTATTAAAAATTGTTTCAATTCTGAGTTGTGATCTATTTCGGCACTTATGAACACTATATAAAAATGCAGTTCAAATTATTTCATCACGTCACATTTCAGTAAAAAGTTAAAAAGAAATTTAATGAAAATAGAGCCAATAATAAATTTCTGTTCATCTATGTATCATTTTTTACCTTGTTTATTTTATAAAACTATTTTTCAGATGCAAAGTTTTGAACATGTAAATAGTGCATACACTGTACATATTCTATTACATACATACACTTACTCTAATCTTGATAACTTCTCCGTTTCTTTCTTCCATAACTTCACTTGGTGCACATTCGTTTGTGGACACTTTTGGTGGATCTCTATGAATCATCCAGCAATAGTCGGCCATCATACTGACATCCCAACTTCCCTGGTACCTTCTTTCCATGTCTTTAGTATTTTGATGAAATTCTTCACCCTGCTCTTCACACACAGTTCCCAGGTTTTCAAGAAAAAAATCCAAATGTGAGTGTAAACAGTGAATTTGAGATTCTTATTGCAACCCAATTCTTTAAATTTGACCAACATGTTTCTCACTATTTCTGTGTAATTTGGGTCTTTATTATTATCTAGGAACTTAGAAATTACTTCTTTGAATGATGCCCAAGCCTGTAGTTCGATTTCGTTCATTGCCCCATCAAATTCAGCATCAGAAATTAGTTTCCTGATATAATGTCCTGTAAATACACCATCTCTCAATTTAGCGCCAGATAAACTAGGACAATTTTGGCACAAATACTTAAAACAGGGTCCTTATTTTGATGGGGCTTTAACAAATTGCTTCATTAATCCTAACTTAACATGAAGAGGTGATAGAAGCACCTTTTCTGTATCCTGAATTCTTAAAAGAGGAAATTAAGAATATCTATGAAATTGCGAGAGAATTATGTTACCCAAGGTATTTTATTGATAGTTGCCTCCAAAGTGCCAAAAAATCATTTTATTGTCACGAAAGATCAAGCAATTTTGAAATTGAAAATATTTTAGCCTTGCCATACCACTGTGAATTGTTATCAATTGTACGTAGCCTGTAATGTCTGAATATAAATGTTGTTTTTAGTAATAATTCATCTGCCAAAAATGCATTGTTTTGTAATAAATAAGTGATGACAACAGGAGGCGTGTACAAAATTAACTGCTCTGTTTGTAATTTGCCTTATATTGGACAATCTGGTAAGTAACTAATTAAGAGAGTTACACAGCATAAATATAATGTACGAGTTGTGAACGGTTCAAATGCCTTTTTTTGTCACGTGAGGGATTTTGAACACCCTATAGACTGGAATTCAGCTAGTGTCGTTTTTAGAAGTTCATCAATGAATGACAGATTGTTAGTTGAAGGTTGCCTCATTAGTTCTTTTAATAACTTGAATATGAGCGATGGTCTTTTTAAGATGGAAGGATTGTTAAAAAGTTTTATTCTTGATGATTTAAAAGTTAAACAAGTTGTTAGATATTTAACAAACAGATAGTTTTGTACTGTGATTTTAGTAACTACATATTTCCGCTAAGTATGTCTTTCGTTTTGAACAATGTTTATTTGCATACTTAAGTAGGTTGTTGACTTGTTTTATTATTTATGGCCTCATGTTGCTTTCATGTATAAGTTGTTCTCTTAAAATTATTCAGTATCCTGAAGATGACTTTGGAATAAAAGTTGAAAGTCTTGGTACCTCCTTCTTTCATTTTCAAGTGAGGATCTCTTATATACTTCACCCACGGGACCATTGTGGAATTCCAAGATATATGTATGCATGTATGTATGTATGTATGTATGTATATCTCAAAAAACGCAATAAGAGAAAAAAAATCCACTGAGAAATATTTGCTGTGATGCACTGGTTCCTTAAACTCAACAAGCACAAACATCTTCATATGTTGAACACTCTGGAAGATTCGCTAATGTGTTATGTGTCAGTTACATTGTATTTTATTGATAAAATAAAAATTTTAACACTCAATTCAAATATATTTTAGTTTAAATACTTTATCCACATATTTAGCGTGAAATTATACAATACCGTACGAGTGAAAAATATAAAACTCATTTGGTGTAAATTGTTACGTGTAGGACAAACAAGCTTTTTATTTTCGAATTCAGCACCCAAAAATATACTAAGATCACCGGGAATAAACACAATTTTTTCAGTGTATACCTGCGATTTGACAACTCATGATAGACAACTTGCTACCAGTTCTGTAACTAATGGCACCGCGGGACTCTCTTCCGAGTTCCAGTCGTCTTTTCGCGTATATTCTGCCACCCTATCTCAGCAACCATATTCATATACAGCGCTAGATGAAAGTAGAGAACCGATGCAATATTTGAATCCGTGCTGGACGCAGCCTTTATCTTTAATAGCATTTAACACATAAGTTGAAGGAATGGTTATGGAGCAACCGCTGGTCCCTATTTTTTCAAACATCTTTATGTAATTCCTATTTTATAGAAGATACGTTGACGACACGTTTGCCCTGTTTCGTTTCGAACGCCAGGGAGAGTCCTTTCAAGAGTTCACTAACAGTCATCATCCAAATATAAGGTTTACCTTTGAGAAGAGGAGGTGAATGACAGGCTTGTCTTCCTTGAGATTGGTTCAAGAAGTAAATCAATTTTTCACAAAGGTGGGTATGGGAAAAAGACATTTACTGGTTGGGGAATCGATTTTTATGGCTTCTGTTTCTTTCATCTTAATCTGAATCCTATTTTATCCCTCCTCCACGGGGGTTTTATTCATTAATCGACTGGATCAGCTTCTTTCTGTATAAAATATCTCAGTAAACACTATCTTCCATCAAGGGGTTTTTCGCAGAACTCTAAACAAATTTTGAACAGTGAAAATGGTTGAGCCATCACCCATACGTACTGTAACGAAATTGAAAAAGTATCCTTAAGTTGTGAGTGGGTACAGAGAAACATACGTAATAGCAAGCGAAAACAACATTGCACAACATACTATTCGAGAAAGTAAAGAGGAAATGTGAATCTTAGAGAATGTTGAAAAATGCACAGTGTTTTGTGACCCACTTGGCTGCCTTTCATAAACGCGACGCATTTCTGGGGAAACATCTGCAATACTTGAGCGAACCATAAACTCTGCCTCATGTTTGAGGAGTGGATGCGTGTAAACAAGGCAACGTTTATACATGCATTCGCACTCACACAAGCACACACTATAAGTAATACACCTAAGACGATCAAATAACACTTTGGCTGAATTATAAAGTTACAAAACAAATAATAATCATTTTGGTGGGAGCGCAAAGATTGGGAACCAAAAAAGGAAAATCACGGAGAACAGGATTTATGTACAAATGGTTTTCATGTCTGACTTTTCATTGTCTAATTGATGGTTATTAAGTGAAAGAACATCAAATGGTATTTTTTATTGGTGTGCATAAATTTGCCATGAAAAAATGTGGAGATGCTGATTTTTGAAGGTTTTAGTATTCGATTGCTATTAGAATATGTTATGCTTCTACCCAATGGCACTTTTTTTTTCCAATACTTATTTACAAAATCTCTAAACATTTTTCCAACATAATTTGAAAGATGTTTCTAATTAATTCATTTCTTTTCAATAAGAATCTGAATAAATTCTCATTGCGTATAACGTTTCATTTATAGCATGACTTATAGATTATATACATGTTCTTTTGAAATATCTGTATTCATCATCTGGTGTTGTCGGTGTCGATAACTATGAAACACATTTTAGCTCTTTATGTTAGAAGGTTGGTCGACGAAGGTATAAGTTACATATCAATGAAAAACGTTACAGGAGTGATAAATCACTGTCATATTTTTGTGGGCTTGTTTCTGTATTCATGTCAGTAAGAGAGAGAGAGAGGGAAGGGTGGGTGGGGGAATGGGGGAAGGGAATCCCCTTAATTACAGTGATCGGTGAAGCCTCGTTTTGACAAGATGTCACTGAGTTATGACTGCTGATTAAAATTGCAAAAGTAGTCACATCTCGAGCTAATATCCTTCATAGGCAGACGGGCAGTCAGACAGCAAATACGGATTGGAAATATTTACCGAATCATGCTTTCAATTAATTCCACTAGGTAGAACTTCATTCCAAGCTTTCCCCGTTAATACCATCTGGAACTACTTTAATGGAAAACATTTAATTTCACACAAGCGTATGTCGTTCATGAGTATCCCATCTTTCGAAACAAAATCGGGAAAGGAAACTATCCCACCTTTATCGAAATGTTCTTTTTTTTTTTTTTTTTTTTTTTTTTTTTTTACATTTTAGTTTTCTGTAAAAGAAAACTATTAAGATATGTAGCTATTTGTCTGTCTGTCTGTCAGTTCGCCCTTAGATCTTAAAACTACTTAGGCTAGAGGGCTGGAAATTGGTATTTTGATAATCCATCCCCAAATGATCTAATGTTAGGGTTAGCCATGGATCGTGTGTATAGCAACGCTAGAGGTGCCAGCTATCCACGCATGTTCACTTGACAGCATCTGGGGAACAACTGAGCGCTGTCCGGTCGTGGCTGAGAGTTTCATCCTGCAACATATTGAGAGTTTCATAAAGCATAATAAGTAGTACAGAAAACTTGATTGCGCCAAAGAGAGTTCGGCACATGTTTTACATTTTTTTTAATGCTTTATAAAAATGTCATGTATTGGGAAATGCTCACAAATTATTTCATTCATATATTGTGTCTGACCAATATTTGTAATGTTTGACAAAAGTTTTCTTCCTGTCGAGCACACAATTTCGAATGTGTTAAAGTTCCCTCCAAGTATCTCTGGGAGAAAAAAAATGCTGTATTTGATTAATTTATCTCAAGATACATTTTAAGCTAAATTAAAGGTAAAAGGTCAGGATAAAATAGAAAAAATTGTTCGGATAAAATAAACTAAGTAGTAATATGAATTATTTACTAACTTAATCAATCAAAGCTACTGAAAACTTCTTTCACAAAAAATTCCTAAAATAAAAACAAATAAATAAATAAAAAGGTAAATTTAATTTATTGGATTAATGACTCTTAGTTGACTAAAACGTTTAATTTGGCTGTATTCTTTTCCATTTTATAGAACTCGGTAATAATGCATCTTAAATAAGAGTTCAAACCACTTTTGTGCCCGTGAATTCATCAGAAAGTCATGTGAACTATTTAGCCGAGATGTGTCGTAGACTTACTTGTTATAATCCATTTTCTTTCGTTTTTCGTTTGTACTATCTCTCTCTCTCTCTCTCTCTCTCTCTCTCTCTCTCTCTCTCTCTGTCTCTCTCTCTCTCTTGGATCCCCTTGTCTCTATCATGCCTGCTTGGACCTCATTATAGAATTGTCAGGATGAAGAAAAGTTGGCTTTAGGGCTAACTAAACCATATATATGAACGTTCATGAGTTTTCCTCCTTCATAATGAAGTAGTCTAAGTAAATGATTGCTCTTCCGAAGTAAGTAAACTGGTGCATAAAAATATTATATTTATCACATTTTATTAAAGGCAAAGAATCAAGACACGGAGAAATTAAGGCAATCTTCCCCTACACCAATTATCCATGTGACACGTGACTTATTGTTGTAAGTGACTTCTAATTCTAAGCCACATTCCGCGCTTTCTTTTAGACGCAATAAACACTGTTTAGTATTTCCCATCAAAATTTGGCATGAATGATCATGGAAGCAAATATTCCGCCCGACAACACTGGGAAATGGTCACGACAGAATTAGAAGGTATGAGTTGCACAGAGAAATGTGGGTCTTTTCCCAGCACCCATTGTCATTGGATCGTTGTCCCCCTATTCCTAAGAAAAAAAAAAAAAAAAAAAGAAGGAAAAAAAAAAAAGAAATTAGAAAAACTTTATCCAGAGTTTTGGAGGGTGCTTAGTACATAATTGCCAGAAGCATTTTGATTTTTAAATATTTTCAACTTTGTTTTATAGCTCTACTGATCTGGTTTGGAAGGCATAAAATCATTTAATTTTTCTACATTGGTCCAAGCCCTTTATAATAAATATAAATTGTTTCAGGAAAGTAAAAGGCATGACTTTTTAGGTCTGGAACAAATACCAGAAAATGCTTCACAAAGCCAGTAGCAATGAAAAGAAACTCTGGAGGGAGATTAAAACGAAAGGTTTTTGCTCTTTTAACTTAATAGCCTCTTTAACTGAGAATATTCCAGTGTCTACTCAAATGATTTACTAGCAAACCTTCAGGCAAGGGAAATCTACATTGAGTTTAATCCATTAAGTTCACTTATTTTACAAGTCAACACATAGACTCCAATTTTTCTTCGTAGCAAAAAGTGTTACTCCTCCCACTTGAAGTGAAGCTCCGTAAAAAGGAGCCAATAGTTAACTTATCTAAGATGAAAGCAACTATTACTGTCTGTAACGTTTGTTTGTTAACTCATCGATGACACGAAGGTTCTATATCGGCAGGTAGGCCACATATCCCATACATATTACATAGGCTCTCCTTCCCTTTTACAAACCTGTTGAAAAACATCTGGTTCCTTTCACAAGGCCTTTCTATGTGTGTGTGTGTGCGTATGCATGTATGCTTGCATGCATAGATCGGCTGCCATGTGAGGAATAATAATGTCGGTATAGGCAAGAAATTATACGTTGATATGTAGGGGATAAGCGCATTATTACTAAACAATAAAAAAAACTGCAACAATAAACAGAGTTGTAAAAATGTTAAACTCATTATCAAAACTATTTAAGCAGAATCCTTTTTCCTGTTAATGGTTTTATAATCTTCGCCATTTTTATTTCCATACTTTTTCAAATAGCTTCCGTTTCTTTATAATTTCCTAACTTACTTCTTTGTGCATTGATATCTTTCCTTTGGTCAAGTCCCTTTTAATTAGGTGATATTTTTGAAATTAGTAATAAGTAGTTTGATTGGATGTCATTAATGAATCGAATCGTTGTACTGAATAACAATGCTACAGGCTCTCCTGTCGTCAATTATCCTAATTTATGAGGTAATAATTAATCTCCTGAGTAACCTTTAATGATGACTTATCCGAGTGGCTGACTTCAATGGAAAACCTGATTCATAATATCGTCGGTAAATGTACGATAATGATGTTTGTATCTCATTAACGATTGGCTTTTTATTACAATTCATCTGCATATTTTTGCTCTTAAACGAGAAAGCATGTCATAATCAAATGTCTCCGGGATGTAATTAGAATTGAAAGAGCATTGAAACTGTTTCAGCGCAAACAACCTTTTTAACTTTTGTTCTCCGACAGGAAATTTGCTTCTATTTAACGTTGAATATCAATGAAGTTCCAAAGTATTTCAGAAATGAAGTGACGCTGAGGCAGCCTTGTTGCAGAACCTACATTTAGGTCTGGGCGCGTGTTGTGCGTATGATTTATCTCTTTTCTCCTCTCTCTCTCTCTCTTCTCTCTCTCGTCTCTCTCTCTCTCTCATCTCTCACTACGACAAGGAACCAATATTTATCAAACATTAATAACCACCGAAATTTAAAGGTATTATATAACTCAAATTAAGATGTAATCATTTGAAAATTTCTCATTCAGTTCTTTAAATGCAGCGGATAACAAATAATTATTAGCATGATACCCGGAGAAGTTTTTTTTTTTTTTTTTTTTTTTTTTTTTACCGGTATAATTTTACATAGCAACGTTAATCGTTCTATGGTATTGTTTGCGTTGGTTACCGAGTACGATATTATTTATACGAAAAAAATTTACTCATAGTATTCTGAGAAATCTGATCACGATTAGGCAAAGATATTAAGCGTAAATAACTGCGATATAGTAAATTTAAATTACTTCTGATCATAATCATAATGATAATAATCAACACAAGGGCAGTACCAGTAATCAGATACAACGCAGGAGTAGTGAAATAGATGAAGGCAGAACTCCGCAGCGTAGACCAGGAAACAAAGGACTACACCCAAGACTATACATAACACGAAAGGAAGGAGGGAGAAGACTACTAAGCATAGGCCATATTACTGTTTCAAATGATCCTTTGATCAAATGACAGCCTGACAAATACTGAGCGCTCGGGCACCATCAGGCGATGTTTGTTCAAGTGCTGGAAAAGGAAATTGGAATCTAACTTTTTCTGATGCAAAGTGGGACGGAACGAGCAACCCAATGCCTTTAACTAACACAAAGCCCCGAGAGGGAAACAACAAAACAAGTAAAAAGGTCTGCACCAAAGTTTCTTCGGCGCAAATCGATGTTTCCTATAACAGACATTGTTATGCCACGACCCATAAAATTCTCAGCCGCAGCGCCGTTGCAGCTCGTGTTGTTGGCACCTACAGCCGTGCCAGATGCACGATCATGGCTAACTTTCACCTGGTGGGTTGCAATTTGGTATGTTTGATGATTGGAGGGTGGATGATCAACATAGCAATTTGCAGCCCTCTAGCTTCAGTAGCTTTTAAGATCCGATGGCGGAGAGAAAAGCGTGGACGGACAGACAAAGCCATCTCAATAGTTGTCTTTTACAGACAACTAATAAATAGGATGAGGGATACAAGTAGCACTCCAACGCGAAGTGAGCATCATATCAGGACCTCCTCTAGATGAAGTTTATAACTGTCACAATCAGAGAGAATTCCCGACCTGGGCAATAAAGGGACAGCGCCTGTGACTTTGACGCTCAATCCGAGGATTTTTAATTGTCAAGGAGTAAAATTTCGATTTTGGCGAGACGACCTGACGGATGATATGATGCCACTTAACCGCAGGAAGAAGAAGAGTAATAAATGAGGGGTCACTGGTTCCCTCCTATCAAGGAGTGAGGATATAAATGCACCATCTTATACAGGGTATACATGTGAGTGAGTGTGTGCTGTAATATGTCAGTGCGTTTCTGAGCAAATTTTTGGAGTCTTCTAGGCAGTTTCTATAAACGATTTTACGTTTTGTGGCATTTGAAGTTATTATATGATATAAATGTTTCCCAAAATCTATTACTGATATGCTTACTTGATTCCATATCATAATCCAGTAGTCGTAACGGTTGCTGGAACCAAGATGTTCCAGCTTCTGTTACTCAGTAATGGCTATCGAGACGCAGCAGGGCAGGAAAGTATCCGAACGAAAGTGGAAAGATTAAAATACGGAAACCTCATGATTTGTCGATAATAGAAATTAATAGTAAAATATAATATAAAAAATATACAATTAAAATTGGTAATTTTAATACCAACAATACCTACGTATATTCATTGTTCTCCTAGTGAAACAACTGCCAGTGTTCGAATTTCTTCGCATATCATAAATTACTTCTTGTTGCTTGTGCGCCATGATATATGCCACAGAACGTGAATCAACAACATGTGAATTCTGCTGGCGTCTGGTTGATTGAATGCCATTATGCAAAGAAGTTGGGATATTAATAGACGGGTTTTGTAATACAATGGGCAGTGTTTCGTATATCATTGGGTGTTGGGAATGGTTTCCCTGGTGAATTATGGCTGTGCTTTGAATGAAAACATACGAATGATGAGTATAAAAGCCGATAAAACATGAGAATTAGTGTGAGATTGATAGGGAGACGCGACGAGGAAATGAAACGATATAGACGAAGATAATGATTGGAAATGAAGAAGGAACTAAACTAGGTAATGAGATGGAAAATGGCGTAATTGCAAAGGGATCTTGAGGAAGGGGCGTAGGAATGTATATGATTGAAAGTGAGATGCATTTCACAAAAGATGACGGAGAGAGAAAGGAAGATGAATTTAATGATTCCATAGGAGAACAAATGCCGTTATGGCAGGGAGTTATTGACAAACAGACCACAAGCAAAAATGAAAGTTAAACACAGGTACTATATTACAGGGATTAAAGCTTTGGCGAGGCAGAACAATGGATGGCGGAATGAGACTAGGGAATAATGAATAGAGGTAGCTATGGATGAGAAGGAAATAGGGGATACAGGGAGTGTGTTGGACACAAAAGAGCAGCAACATAAAGGGAGAAAGGGCCATTGTTTAGGAATAATATAGGATGAGGAGAGAGAAAAAACAACTGTTCTAGATAAATATTAGATGAAGAGATATCAACGACAGTTATATGATATGGAATGAAGAGAAGTCAACGATGACTATAGAGATTACGGAGTAGGGATACTCAGGCAGTGGATAGAGTAAATAGGATCAGGAAAGAATAACCAGTGAACAGAAAAAAATTGGCTGAATGAAAGGGACCAGTGACCAGAGACCATATGTATAATGAAGTAATTATTGATATGTGTAGAAATAATAATACTAATAATAATAATAATAATAATAATAATCAATAATAATATAATAATAACTAATAAAAAAGAAAACAAATCCGCAGTTATGTATATGTAAATATATTCAGAGATATAACTGTAGAGAAAGCTTTCGGGAAACTGTTCGATTCCCCTTTTCAGTCGACCAGTTTCCCGAATATTTCTTAGTAATTTTCCCAGGTAATCAAATAGACTTCAAAAAGTTTGTCACATATGTCAGTAGCATATTAGCTTCCCATTCAATTTGTTTATAGTAGAATATGAAGTGGAAAATAAGCTGCCCTTTCTGGGTGTTTTGCTATACCATGACCCTATCACATTTAGTTTTAAATTTACTGTTCACAGAAAAGTGACTCTAATGCTGAAACTCATGTCCACTTTTATTTTTTTCGTAATAATGAAGTAAAGCAAACTGTAATGGTAATTTTTCATTCTTAGAATCTTTGAAATATGTGATCTTTTATATATTGACAGTGAATTTGAGCATATAAAAGTTTTTGGTTTTTGGTAAAATATTGCTATCCAGAAAATTTCATAAATAATGCCTTCACTAAAGCCAAAAGGCTTTTCTACATCAAAGTCAATATGAATTACAAAAAAGAATTAGAAAAAGTATCTGACCTTACCATTTATTCCTAATTTACGAAATGTTTGAAAAACAGTCAATGAAAAAGGCGAAGAAAAGGTCGACCTGGTCTTCAACTATAAGAATACACTCAAAGAAGCTGTCTCATGCAAAATAATAACTCCAACCAAAGCATTAAGAAAGAAATTGGGTTACGATAAGAAATATTACGGAGAAAGTGGGAGGGGACTACCAATCAGAATCAGTGAACACAAAAGAGTCTATAATTTGCATGCTGACAATAATGCACTAGTCTCACATAGTTTAAATAACGATCACAGCATAAATTGGGAGTCAAAAATAATTTTCAATAGTAAAGATACAAGTGTTAGAATGTTGGTGGAAGGAGCAATTATTATCAGGGGTCTCTCTATGGAAGGCAATAAAACCTTTACGCAGGAAGATTTTATTTTAAATGAAATAACCTTTTGTCATTTTATAAGAGATTTTGATATGGAAAGCTTGCATAATGATGCTGCCTCTACCTCATCTTCTTTCGTTCAGGTAAAGGAGACACACAAGCTGCTATGGACAACAGACCAAGTGACTCAAGAGCCGAACCACCACTTAAAAGATCTAGGCGATTAGCTGGTTTGCCGTCAGAGAATGAGGGGATAACATGAAGAGCCAACTACCCATCTTCAAACAACCTATTTGTAAACAAGTCAAAAAACAAAGTTTTTGTATAGTCACTTTTTTTATATTATAGTCAGATTGACAAGGAGGACCGTTGCAAGTCATAGAAAGCTTTCTGCTTTATATCTTAAATAACAAAATCAAACAGACATAGTATTGTGGATTTAGTTTCCAATAATAATAATGACAATCTATAATGCTTATATGATGATATTTAAATTATTTCCGGTTGGCGAAGAAGTGAAACGAGAGAGTTTGAGGATAGCCAAAGACTGTTTATGAAAAAACTTCTACACCTGAAAGTGGCTAGATTTTTGTTTTCGATGAACAAAGAGAAAAACAGATGTGGAATGTCGGAGTGGCAGAGATTATTTTTATGATTAGGGAGCCTAGACTGGATGGTCTGGGCATATGGTAGGGATGATGATGGAGGAAGGACTGAAGAGGGCTTGGGTAGACGGTCGAAAGGAAAGCATAGGACTATGGCGGGTAAAAGTGAGAGGGCTTAGGAGAAGAAGGGTTTAGTAGAGGCAGATGCTTCTGATACAAACAGATGGAGAAGACGCATCCAGTCACCCGACCATTTAGCTTTGGGATCGTGTTTGGAATGAAGAAGTAGAAGGGACTATATGGATAAAAATAATATAGGGTGGAAGGAAAAAGACGATGACCATGACGTCTGTAATGGAAAGGGGGGAAAGAAACGATGGATACAGAGAATAGTATGAGAAAAGGGGCAAGAGAACAGAGGCTGGGAATGGATAAAAGTGAGCAAACGGAATTAGATATTAAGATGTTAGAAGAAAGGAGTAAGTAATAATATCTTAGTTTAACCAGACCACTGAGCTGATTAACAGCTCTCCTAGAGCTGGCTCGAAGGAATAGAATTTCATTTACGTGGCTAAGAACTAATTACTTAGCGACGGGACCTACAGCTTATTGTGGGATCCGAACCACATTAAGTCGATATATTAATTTCTAATCACCAGAAGTAAATTTCTCTGGTTCTTCACTGGCAGCAGCGGGAAGCGAACTCAGGCTACCAGATTGATAGACGAGTAAGCACCCACTCGTCTACTGAGGGACTTGTAGAAGAAAGGGAACATGGCCAGAAAGATTAGGTGATTAAAAGAAATGAAGAATAAGATAAGTAACTGACATGAAACAGAAGGGCCACATGGGAGAAAGAAAACGGCAAACATAGTGGAAGGTCAGTTTGGAAAGGGAAAAGGGACAAGCGAGGGGAGAAGGAAAACAGCGATTCGATTGAAGGTATAAATAAAGAAAAGAAAACAAGAACTCAAGTGTAAATGGAACAAATGAAACGAGAATGAAGGTCGAAGTCAAGGAAAGAAATGAAGACGAAAAAGAAAGTAAAAAGAAATTTAAAATGAAAAAATAAGTCTAGGGAGCGTGACAGTGCATAAAGAAATGGAGATTTGAAAAGGGGAGGAAAAGCATACTTGGGGAAGGGAAGGGATAAGTAAAGAGATGAATGTGACTGTACAATAAAGGTATTAGATGAGAAGTGAAAAGTGATTCGGATAAAAGAAAGCAAAGGAAAAGGAAACTGTAAGGGAGGGAAACTAGACAAAAGCAAAAGACCACAAAAGGAAAAGGAGGAATTAAGAAATAAGACCAGATAGGAATGAGAGGCAGACAGCGGAAAATAAAAAAAGTCGGGGATAAAGGCAATGTGGCGATGAGAAAAGGAACTAGAAACGATTATGATACAAGACAGTAAAATTGGAGGTAGGACATAAATGGAAACGGAAATAGGAAAAAACACTACTCCAGGAGGGAGAATGATATTAGTGGCAAAAGAATATTTGTTTATCCTGTAAAAAATACGCAGTAGGTATTATTTGGGAGGTGGTAACTTTGAAAGCATCGGTTGTTTGCATACAGGGAGTAGTACTACACAAACAGCAGATAATGTTTGTGTAGTATTCTGGCAACTTATTGCATAATAACGCCAAAACTTAAACGAGATGTGTGTGCGTATATATATATATATATATATATATATATATATATATATATATATATATATATATATATATATATATATATATATATATATATATATATATATAATGATATATATATATATATATATATATTATATATATATATATAATATATATATATATATATATATATATATATATATATATATATCATATTATATATATATATATATATATATATATATATATATATATATAGATATATATATATATATATATATATATATATATATATATATTTTATATATATGAGTCATATCACATTACGTGATTCATATACATTACATCGAGCTACAAATGTCCTTTAATATCTAATTCGCTCTACTTCGGAATTAATATATTTTCATATATGCTTAACCGTCTTGGACTTGTTTGGTTTCGAGGGTTCGCGCACGGGAGCCGACAATTCTTTTATCGCCTAAAAAATTCCCATTCGTTTAAGCGTATATGAAAATATATTAATTCCGAGGGTAGAGCGAATTAGATATTGAAGGGCATTTGTAGTTCGATGTATGTATATGAATCACGGTAATGTGATATGACTCATATAATGGCTACATGCTGTCAAAAGCACTACAACGCTCCCGAAGTCGAGGTGGGTTGATGTCGTCTCCAAATAACGAATACCTGAGCGCAGCAGGTATTTGGAGGTGAGAGGCGGCATAAAACTTATAGCCTCTTGCGGTGGTGGGGTGGGTTAAAGCTTCACTGTTGTCCTGGATTTGTTTGGTTTCGAGGGTTTGCGCCCGGGAGCCGACAATTCTCTTATCGCCTAATAAATTACCCTTCAGTTAAGCATACATGAAAATATATTAATTCCGAGGTAGAGCGAATTAGATATTAAAGGACATTTGTAGCTCGATGAATATATATATATATGTATATAATATATATATATATAATATATATATATATATATATATATATATATATATATATATGCTTACTTATATAAATATATTAAAGCCAAGGTACCAATGCTGCTCGCTAAGGTAATACAACACTGTAGAAATTTGTGTGAACCTAATCAATATTTTCAACATGACGGTCTAGTTCACACGGTTTCTGTTACCGAAAAATGTCTTGGATCATGACTCTGCGATACCGATTTTAGATATAATCAAACATATACGATAATTATAATATGAATATATTTGGTTAATAGGACTGAATTTTCTTACTAATTTTTCATGGAAAGAGATTTCAAAAGCTCAGGCCAATATGAAAGAAAAATTCCGAGGCGATGGATGAAATGAGCATCGTGGGAATCAATCTTAAATCAGTATGGGAAAAGCTTGTCATTCCGATTTCTGTTTTAAATGAAAAGGGTATAAAACTTTTTTGGGGCTAATAAAAATTTTCGTTGACTTTTGCTGCTTGAAGATTGTTTGTGGGAATATGCTAATATAAACTAAATTTATTCACAGTTTTTCATTCAGTCCATTACACGAGCAGGATCTTCGGCAACTTTGACGCTTGTAAACCCTGGTGCTTGCTATTCCTGATCACCGACTATTTGTATGTCAGTAATCTTTTCTGCGGAAACTGCTTCGTGACACGTTAAGAATAAAAATTCAGTTAGCGATTTTCGAATATCCACTATATTTACGTATAAAGTAGCACCATGAATTTATTTCCTTTAGTAAGATTTTGTGCCTTTTCAGTTTATGAAACAGTGGTCGTTTTGCATTCTCTTTAGGTTACAGATCGACAAGCTATACCACAGTGTCTGAATGCTATACCAATATCTGTCCAGTAAGCGAAGCGAACTTTAGCTTTCTATCACTAGGCGGGGAACCTGTCCATTACTACTATTAGAACTTTACAAACATAACAATTTCGATCGGAATTTTTATGTAGATTAATTACCTAAGACCTAAAGCACATATGGCTGTTTACCAGCCAGTCTACTTGAGAAACTGATTTGTTTAATTAAGTGAAGTAACTTACTAAGAGAAATCACAGAAGTAAATAGGTATTACATGGACCCACTAATTTGATCTGTATGAGTGAGGTTTCTGTAGTAAGATGATTCTTAGATTTGAGTTGTATGTTTTCAACAAATTACTAACAAATTGGAGGGGAGGGTGCCTGCATAAAAAATAAAGAGATTAACGAGTGGCTAACAAACCGAAAAGAGAGAGAGAGAGAGAGAGAGAGAGAGAGAGAGAGAGAGAGAGAGAGAGAGAGAGAGAGCTCTAAAGTATGAAAGATAATTTCAAATTATTGTTCCATTTATTCATAATTCTATGTAAGAAGTCCTTTACAGATTTGTCTTTAGTACTGATATGCCAATGAATTAATTTTCATTCCTTTAGCTTGGCGGTAGGCGACATTGGCAAGGGTAGCAGAATGAACAATAAAAAACAAAGTACACAGCTTGTTATTAGTGACAAAGTAGTATTTATAAGCACAGGGTAGGATTCTTTAAAAGCCTTTTACTTTGTCTATTTTAAATATTAATTATTTTGCTTAAAATATGCTAAGACCCTATTAAATTGTGAATTTTTGAATGTGGCCTTGCATTGCAAATTTTGTTTGTCCACCCCTCCCTTCTTAGATAGTAAATCGGCCAAGAATACTCACTATAGACTCAAAGCCAAGTGAACAGCAGCTGTCAGCATCTTTGTTTTTGCCCTTTTTTCCTTCTTTTTCATTTCATTTCTTCTTGTTATTCCAACTATTTCCCGGTCATTCATTCCAAGCAAACGAGCTCTTGTTTAGTTATTTTGCTATCAATTTTTACAGAAATATGTGGCAGAATATTACTGAAAAACTGTTATTTCATTTCGATATATGAAAAAACGTGTTAACTCCTAAGCGAGAAAGCTGACAGCTTCTCGGAAAAAGGGACTGGCTGAATGCTAATGATTGCATTATATAAAAGTCTCAAGGAAACAATGTAAAGATTAAAATAGCCATGGGAATCTGAAATACATCGAGCCTTCTGTCGTCCTGCAATATTTATTGATATGTTGTGGCAAAACTCTGTCCCTCTCATCCAACTAACCGCCTTTTCGTGACATGTAACCTATTTCCTTTTTTCTTGACTTGCTTTCACTTAAGGCTCTCGGAATCCCGTTGGCCTTCTCGCAGATGATCATTCGAAACACTCAACTGTGTTTTCACTTGTTTCTCAAATCGTCCTTTTCTGGACTTGTAACAAATCTTTGTATTCTTCATTATCTGGTATATCAGTTTAATGATTTCAAAATATTGTAGCTTTACCCCGCTATATTTGTCGTTTCAACAGTTATATCATTGACCTCGACAAGGAGGCCAGGGATTTGGTTTAGCTAGTTTGTTCTATTCTGTGCTATTTTATTTATGGTTGCCTAAATGTTTGTTGGTTAGTTAGCAAACGTGTTCAAAATGTTATACGTGAACCTTTTAAACAATTTTGGGGGAGAAAAAGATATAAATCCATAGGAAGACGGACCTTTTACACACACTCTCTCCTCTCTCTCTCTCTCTCTCTCTATCTATCTCTCTCTCTCTCTCTCTCTCGAGCTGCCAACTGCCAAACAACGGACCAGTCCTGTGTTATCACCAAAGGAACACCAGGTAATCGCTAAACGCTTTTGTAGAATATAATCCCATGAGATTCATGATTATTTTTTGGAAATGAATCCCTTTATCTTGCACCCTGATTGTAGATAACGTACTCTAGCTTACTAACTTTTAAACAAACTTTTATCTGTTTAAGAATATGAAAATAGGTTTCCAATTACGTATGATAATTTTACAAGAAATATAAAAAAACTTAACTGTATTGTCCAAGTTACAGTGCCGGAGTTTAGGCAAAATTACCAAATCAAAAATTCTGAATTTTCAAAATTATCCTTGTGTGCAATCTATGTAGACTATGAACACAAAATGAGAATGAAACCCTTATAGAACAACCAGAATTACTTTCCAAAGATAAGGTATGAATATAACATGTAATCTGTTCACAATTTAATATAATTTCTAAAATGGGCAATCAGAAGATATACAATTACAAGAGCTCTGGATCCGTGGCACTTGTCACTTTAACCCTACTATTCACTATATCAATGCAAAGTGCCACCAAGCGGCCAGCACAAAACACTTATCCTACGGGACCACGTAGGTGCATGAAAGTACGGATTGGAAACTTGAAATTAGCGTTAAATAATAACACTATGCAGTGGAGCACTGTAAGCCAGCGAGAGCGTCGCTGGTATTGAGGGATTAGCACCGGGAGATTGGCACTACCAGAGTGAGGTGGGTGGCACTGTTGATCTACAGGGGCAGGTACACAATGGGGCAGTTCACACGAATCTACAAAGTATTGGACAATGAAATACTGGTATTTGGTAGGAGTAAATTTACACAGTGAATGTAAGATTTCCTAGAATATCAACTCTTCAATATTACGTGAAGGTCGTTTGAGCATAACTCGATTTAAAGCATCATAGGGAGACGGGAATTTTAGGAATGGGAATTTACAGGATAAAACACAGCTTGTTACTTTGGGTGTGGTAGTTTGTTTACATTTCACTTCATTTTTATGTTTTGCGTCTTTTGTTTTAATTATTTATTTAGTTTTTTCGTAATTTTATTTTTGTTATCGTGATTTTGTGATTCATTTTTAGTATGTATTTACCGTTCGTTTGGTGTTTTTTGAAGACTTTAGTAAGACAATTAATTTTATTGAATATAATATATATATTTCCATGAAGGAAGCTTTTTCTCAAGCATCATCAACAGTCTTAATAATCTAACGTAAAGAATATAAGAATAAAACTGGTTTTACTCATTTTTTAAATAAAAGCATGTGGGCATAATTCTACCCAATCACCAAATATCTCTCTTTCTTTCTGGGTACGCTTCTCATACCCTTCTGCTTTGCAAGTGACTGCCGACAAATTCCCCTATTCCTAGGTCCAACCTTCAAAGATTGCTAATCCTCGCCAGAGGCGGACAGCCAGCAGAGGATGAAAAATAAAAGAGAAAGCACACGGCCAGGAGCTGACTTGGAAGATGACCTCACCACCACGTGACCTCACAGAAAAAGGAGTTGGCATTCGACTCCAATGCCACTATGCCCAGGCTCAGTCCCCTGAAGTTATATAAGGGCCACGGACAGGCAGTACTCTCTCAGAAACACTCGGTGCTCTGACAAGCCTGGAACTAACCCTGGACACTTGCCGTCCTTCTTGCCTGTCCTTAGCATCACCCCATGTGCTCGTCCTCGAGCCAGTATCTTTATGAGTGGCATTCCCCTTCATTCTCTTCCCTCTATTGCCGACACCCTATCGGAAGAAGACATCATCATCTTGTCAAAGCTAATGTACCGGAATAAAGTTTCTTTTAGTCAGTCATGATCTGGTTACTCCTCTGCCTGATTTATTTTCATTTCCATTGTGCGAGTACCATCTGTGAATTTGTACTGAATTATTCAGGTTAACCTATTTGCATAGTTATTTGCTGTAGAACAAAGTCACCTTGGCATCTTCTATGCACTCTCTCAGATCCTTTTGTTGGAGTTAGTGTTTCTTGCAAGTAATCTTTTTGCGCAGGTTCGCCACCCCCATTCTACCCTTCTGCGATTTTCCTTTTGTGAAGACTCCAACAGCATAGAATATTATTTCTGTGTAAGATCGAATCATTTAGCAAGATTGCAAGAAATACAATAACTTCTTTTGATCTGTTTGTTTTATGAAAATGTAATTAATTAAGTGAACCCTATGTATTTACGTAATCTTTACCTCACTTTACGAAGGCCCTGAGCCATTATTTTCACCTTGATTGAATCTTCTATGGCCTCAGACAATCTTACACGTCAGATGTAGAAAAAATGTGGTAGTTTCTTAATAATTATAGCAAACTCCCTAAGAACACCTTTTGTAGCCCAGGACCCCAGTAAGTATCTAGAGTAAATCTATACCAGTTGAATAATGATTGCTGATGCTAGTTACAAGCTTAGAGGCGACCCTAGTAATCTTTCCCTTTCATAAGCAGATGAGAAGAGCCAGTTCCACAGCATAAGTACAAGTGTCTAATATATTTTGTTTAGGTTTAGGTTTATGCTAGGTGCGAAAAATTACTGCAAATCAGTGTTAAGTATTGATAGACCATGTGCATGCCCAATTTAGTTCATGAGAAGAGGGAGTGTATTAACCATTCCACGAGATTTTTGTGCTAATGCATGTTAGCCTGCATGATTTCAAATCAGGAAAGCTAGGAAGTGAACTTTGCTGAAACATCCACGTGATAAGGACAATTTGGAAAGTCCCAAATTCTTAGATGGACACATTTTGTCAGAGGTAAACTATGGCCTTGAACCCAGCAATTTACATCTTGCTGGATTTATTCTCTCTCTGCCTCTCTCACTTGATCAGTAGGTAAAGTTAGGAAGAATATAGGAATCAATTAAATTTTTGCCCTTAAGTCAAGAGACTCATCAATTCCGATCCAGAATCTTCATTCCAGGCTGTGTGGCCCTCCAAACAAATTTTCCATACTTAATTTCAGTCCTTTTAAAAGTCCATGTTGTAAACAGCTCTTGCATGGTGCTCATATATGTCGTTTTCTTTCTCTAGCTATTTTTATTCATACATACATGAAGCTCACCGAATTTTAAGAATAAAATTTCAAATTCTTTAAGTGAGTCAGATATTCCTCACGAGCCTGCAGGGTCCCTATGAAATTTTTTATTGACTTGTATATCTGTGTGTGTACAGCTGGAACCCGTCCACACCTTTTCACCCAAAAGTGTGATTATTTCCCAGACTTACTTCAGATGGCTGCCCACGTACCCAACCCCACCTGGCCACAAGGCCTACGCAAATGTAAATAAATGGCACATGAGACATAAGCAAGAGTAAATTCAGTATTGACTGATGGGGCACATTCTTATCCAAGAATCGCTTCATCATTAACACAAGTCCACAAATACTCAAGGCAGACTAATGGCGTGTCTTAAAATTATACCTCTAATTTATCACTAAGAGTGCATGAAGTATCACCTATGATTAACCTATTACTAGTCCATTACTAGTTTTATGTACTGTTGCACACCATCTGTGTTCAGAGCAGGAAGCGCCCCAACTATTCGTACTGTTGTGAGAATACCTGTCATCACATTAAAACAAAGGTGAGAGTCTCGGTCTTTCTTCTCTTTTTGCATTTCAGTTATATGTTTAAGCCACATGAAATATCGTTCGTCTTTGTTTCGTCCAATGGGATTTCCTGTTCAGACCACGTGTCAATTGCATTATGTTTTGTAATAAAGCTTCGAGAATATTCCGTGGCCAAAACTTTTAGCCTAGTATCTTATGACGTCACTATCTCGGAAGGGACGTCACCCTTCTTTCAATAGTCATTTATAGTCATATATTTCATTTTTAGAGAACCTTATTGTCTGAAACCGTGTTCTGTTAATGATTATCATTAATCATAATCTCGCTCTCTCTCCCTCACGTTTTTAAAGGGAATTTGTCAAGTTTATTGCAGATAGCCTAGTTCCCACAACGATTCGCCTTATATGACGTCATCCCATTTTGGGTACGTGTGTCAGATCCAGAGCTTCCCATACAAAGAGAGGGCTTGTTCATTCTGAGACTTATAACTGTGCTGTAGAGAGATGCTACAGCTCTCTTTCTTTCTCTCTCACACACGATCGAAATATATTTGTGGAATCTGAACATACAGTGTAAATAGGTATAACAGGTATTTCAAGTATTTTAGTGAATTCTGAAGCTTCAGCTGGTACCAGGTAAAGTGAGTTTATGTTTTAACCATAGTTGAAATGATTTTTGAAGATTAAATATGGGATGTTCAAACTAATGATCACTTTTTTTCATGTGTGTTTTTCAGGTATTCTGTGTGTCCCCACTTTATATGTTTTTTTTTTTTTTTTTTTTTTTTTTTTTACAATTTGGTGGTAAATTTGATACTTTTATACATTGTGTGTTTTCATGTTTTTGCATTCACAGTTTGTTTGATTACCTTGACTTTTTCTTGACGATTTGAAATTGAATACTTGATTTTATTCCATTTTTCCAAATTTCTGCATTTACTTAATCAGTTTTTAACAGTTTGAATTTTATTTGAGCAGTTTAACTTTTTGATTGATTAAGTCTCTTGATAAATTAATTTTGACTTGATTTTTAATAACTAATTCAAGAATTAATTAAATTGTGTTGTTTTCAAGTAGTAGTAAATTTCCCTGACATTGTTAATTTCACTTATTGAATTTGAAAATAATGTTTGGTATTAAAAATTTTTATAAGTGTGTCATTTATTGAGCACCAGTGATAGGATTTAACTTTTGTAGATCGTGGTATTTTCCTTCAATTTACTTTAAGTGAGTTAGAGCAGAGGAAATACTTAAACTTTTTAAGTTGCTGTTGGAGTGCTACCCTTTAATGAACTTAAGCTCAGGAATACATCACACTAGTTTTAATGAACTTAATTTGATTCTTGCCTGATTAACAAGCTTTTCAAGGAATTGCTGTTGCCTTTAGGGTACTCAGTCGTATTTTATCTGTGATGAAAGTTCAAGTTTCTGGCTGCTGTGAGGTAACTCTAAGCAACTATATATTTTTTTTAGGTAAGTGTAATAACCAGGTATTTGGACACTTCGTCACTATTATATATATATATATATATAATATATATATATATATATATATATATATATATATCCTATATATATATATATATATAGTGACGAAGTGTCCAATACCTGGTTATTTACACTTACCAATAAAAAAAATATATAGTTGCTTAGGGTTACCTCACAGCAGCCAGCAACTTGAACTTTCATCATATATATATATATATATATATATATATATATATATATATATATATATATATATATATATATATATATATATATATATATATATATATATATATATATATACCAGTAATAATGAGTGGTTCTACAAAAAAGCTAGACAAAATTCACTACCATACTTATACACTCACTGCCGGGTCGGGTCGAATACCCCAGTGCAGATGTTGAAGTTCCCTGGATATTGTGACGTTCATCTTTATTTCAGAAGCACAATCTCAACTACCGGATATTAGGCCTCTCAAGCTTCCTCTCGACACTTATGAATTATTCACCCTTTTCACAGTATCATTTTTCATTCTCGGGAAATGGCCATCATTTCTCCAGTGTGACCCATCTTTTCAACTCTGCTGGTCTTTACATAATTCTTCTACGTAACTACTTTCTTGCCTCCTAAACCTTCTACAAACAATCAAAAAGACCATTTAGACAGCATTTAAACATCGCACTCACAAAGCCTGTAAATAGGCCCATTCTTCGCTATTCGTAAACTGTGTATTAAATCAGCATATATTATTTCGTGTGTTACAACAAGTATTATTTTGCGCGTTATGAGCTGCAATGAACTCGCGCTGAATTTCCCGCTCACGTGAAATCAACTTGACAGAAAAGCTATTTGGCATCGTTGCTTCCTCCCTCATGAAGACAAAATACCTTAGTGGACAAGAACAATGCGTTGCTGGTCGTTGTGAGAATTATCTGTATCCAATAACCCATAATATGCAATAATGTAGCTTAATCGTTCCTTGCAATCAGAAAGGACGGGAGTGGTTGCATATTGGTAAATATTCGCCATCATTCTTCAGTTAAAGAGGCTATCCTCCTGGTGATATATCGGGAAATGTTCTGTGATCCAGTTTCCACGAGTTATCTTTTGGTATTTGGACCTGTAATTGGGTAAAGTTATGAGTTTTTGAAGCCTAGAACGAGGTAGGATTGCAGTTGGTTTTATTTCTCTTTTATTTAATGTACTTCTTTCTGTATTTCCCTTTACTGCCTCCTCCTACTTCTTCCTAATGAACACCATAATCTTTGTTAGCTTGAATATCAGGTTAATGACCCCTGAGGACTTGTTATAAATGAATGGGTTTCATCCACTTAATAATAATAATAATAATAAAATTAATTGTGTATCAGAGTATTTTTTGTTTGTATGTTTGACCATGACACATTCACACTTTGACATCCAAGACATTAAAATATGTAGAACTTTACATATCTCATTCTATATATGACTTTGGATGAGTTATCAGGAAAACATTTTGGGTTTTCGTGATCTGCTGTCTTCGGATTTCAACGCTCTTTCAACTGATTTAAACAAGCTTATAAACAATATCCACTCTATTGGTCAATAACAGTATCAGGATTTTATTTTCTGGATGTTGTTAAAATTAGGTATATCAAGGAAGACAAGTTAAGTGTACGTAAAGAAAGCAGTTCAGTATTTTCTGATATTTTTTTCTAACTCTTATATTTCAGCAAACAAGAATAAGCAGAAATTTAATTCACATGTCTTGTGCTTTCATACTCGAAGTATATGAGTACAAACTTAAGGATAACTCATAGTTCATGTAAGAAGAAAATCCTAACCTCATACCTAGATTGCATTAATGAAATAACAGAAAACATTCTTTAGCCTAAATCTTACTTGTCATTTATGTTTACCAAAAGATATCAAAACCCAAAAATTTAGATTTCAATCTTCAGGGAGTAGACGAACATCAACTATTGGCAAAATAAATATTCATTTTCAGCCTTCAACGCCAAAACTGATTGTGAGAGTTCCAACTAGCTCATCGTCTCAAAGGTTAGGTGACTGAAGCTGCTTTAATTATGAGTAACACAAATCTTTTATCAGATGAGTCCAGTCTTTGGAGCCTATTTGTAAAAGATTACGTTCCCTTGTCATCTCGTTTTGGCACCATATTAACTGACTTTATAAAAAAATTCCAGTGAATTGTATTCTTTAGAAATTCTATACTGTGTATGTGTGCTTAAAGACACTGGTAGAGATATATATTTAAATAGTGGGGTTGATAACTTTAGCTCTTGCCGGTTAGAAACAGGTGCAAACGCTGGATTACTTGGAGATGCTGAGATAAAAAATAGATAGAAAGCATGCCGTGTGCATAATCAAGGCCGTTGACGCATTCCAAAGACGTGTTAATCATAGGAAAAGTTACCGAGCTACATTGTACTCGTGTATTCATACGTCGGTTAGTGGGCGTACGTTCTTACATGTGTCACAGAAAATGACATAATCTCTAGTATGGGAATCAACGGGGGACTTATACGACAAACTGTCAAAGTGGACACAAGTGATTCCGTCGAAAAAGGTAGAAGTGAAATGACACTGAATTTGGTTCTAGAGAAAGGGGAGTGCGATTGACATTTTTTTTGACAAACTTTAATGTTCAATTGTCTGATAATTAAGGTCTCTTTTTATTTCAGATGGATTCGAAGTAACCATATAGAAAAATGGGATTTCTCTAGATTTGTTTTTGACTTTTGATAAATTATGAATTCTTGGACAGAAAGAGATAGGAGGGGGTACTTACTTAAATATGATTTGTGAAGAATATGAAAGATTAACGTTTCTTCTTTTAGTTATTCTTAATTCCATTTTCATGTTAGCTATTTTTGGGAAATAAAAAGTATATTTTTGTAATAGTGGGAGTTTGAATATGCCTAGAGTTTGATATTTGATTTTCAGCTAGTTTCAGACGGCGACACTTAAAGGGAAGCATGAAAGGTAGGTCACGTTACCAAGTTAGGAGTTCTTTCCATTTGTTTAAACGAGCGTCATTTTGACCTCGTAAGATATGTATGTATGAATTTTTGTCACATCATCCTGATATTTTTTCATGTTCGCAAACATTAAGCTACAAATATAGTTTGATCATTAGGTTGTTATTTGGCCTAAAATTCCAAATTCACAGAAAAGCTACAAATAACAACCTAATGATCAATGGAAAATCGACTCATACACGCAATGTTAAGTACATGGCTTTGAGCTATCATTTTTTTAAGAGCACTTAGAATAGTTAGTCCTGAATATTTAGACGAGGAGATTAGCATTATCACCAGAATTGGCATGAAAAACAACTTTTCGATCAGGGAATAGAGGAATGTTTATTCTTAGCTAAACAAACTTGTTTTAGAACAAACAAAAAAAAAGAAATATGATCTAAGTAATACTCTGGTTCTCCCTATCCAACCTTCATTCAGTGATATTGTTTATTCTTTGAGATTATTAAACTTTAAAGTGGTATTTTCTTACTCCAACACACTAGGAAAGACAGTTATTTGCAACAGCCCCAAACACGAAGAAGGCACGGTTTACAAAAATACCTTGTGAATGTGGCAAATTCAACCTGGGACAAAAGGAAAAGATATCGATAAAGGAATTTTCCAGCATCGATATTGTGTAGGAACGAATTCTCAAAACAGCGCTGTTAATTTACATGTACAATATTGTGGCTGTCCTATCCTTTAGAACAAAACCGAGGCATTATTCAAGGAAAAAGATATGATTGCAAGAAATTTATTAGAACCAGCTTGCATATGTTTTAACAAGTAAAAGAACTTCAGTAATTAGTCAGGGCATATATGAATTATACCCTTTATTCCTATATTGTTTCTCAGTATTACAAATTCAGAGAAAGGTTTAATGACCAGTCACCAAATCGTTGAATAGTTCTCTCTTTTAACTAGTTTGAATTGCTAATTTGACCATTTGTTTATGATCTAAACAACCTAAACTTTACTTTGACAATTGTTATGTTAATTTTATTTTGCAAAGTGATAAAGTGTTTATGAATTTTTATATATACTCATTCTGTTTAGTTAAAATAAAGACTCTTGAAGAAGCCTGGTGAAGGGTGAAATTATCGAGCTACTAGAGTCTTTTATTCTCCCTCTTCTCCTGTGGACTATATTGACATATCTCACCTTCGTGCTATGGAGATTAGATATATGAACAAGTCCCTAAGTCTCTCTTGTTTATTTAAACGATGGTAGCTTCGGATTTCTGAACATTTTTTTTGGACATGAAATTTTCATATATATATATATGTATATATAATATATATATATATATATATATATATATATATATATATATATATATATATATATATATATATACTATATATATATATTTTACACTGAAAATTTCATGTCCAAAAAAAATGTTCAGAAATCCGAAGCTACCATCGTTTAAATGAACAAGAGGGACTTAGGGACTTGTTCATTCAAGTTTTCAAATAGATTATTTATAACTATGTACGTATGTCCTTAGGTACAGTACCTAAATTATCATCTACATATTATCTTGACTATGATCCAAATGTTGGATGGTTTTCAGTGCCATATAACACAATTTTATTCAGAAACTATATAAACAAGTAAAAATGTGCCTCTCGATGTACTATAGTATGAAACTCCCAGCTACGACTGGGCAGCGCTCAATTGCTTCCCAGATACAGTCAAGTGAAGGTTCGCCGGGCGATGCCTCCGGAATTGGAATCGGCAATGCCAGACCCACGATCCATGGCTAAACTTAACCTTAAATAAAATCAAAATTACTGAGGCTAGAGGATATCAATTTGGTATTTTTTATGGGTGCAAGATGGATAACCAACATACTAATTTGCACCCCTCTAGCCTAAATAGTGCTCAAGATCTGAGGGCGGATGATAATTTTCTTTTACAGAAAATTAAAAATGGGAGAAATACATACATACATACATTCAAACATACATACATACATACACACACACACACACACACATATATATATATATATATATATATATATATATATATATATATATATATATATATATATATATATATATATATATGTAAGATGAAAGAGGGCTATAATTAATAATATATAATATGCCAATGTGATGTGCTGTGACTTTTTTAGTATGCGCAGAACAGAGTCCGAAGCGTTGACCTGAGAAAGCTGGTAAATCATTTCTGGGATGGAGTGATACGAAGATGTTTGTTCAAACGGGTCAATGTTCGTGAGTTCACGAGGTCTTGTTCAAGTGCCTTTGAAAACTGGTTGTGACCAGTTTTGTGTGAGTTCATATGTACGTTGTGCGAACTATATCTATTCATAATGGCATGAGGTCTGTGGGAGAAAGGCAGAATGCTGGGATAGCTCTGCGAAAGTTTTAATTATTTGTGTGTGGTTTTACAGGCTGTAATGGGTAAGTGTTGTATTACTTTAGCCAAAGGGATGGGTTGTTGTCTGTTTGACATTTTGTAAAAATATTCGATTTTATTTTATTGACTTTGTCTTTACAATTGTGTGTGTGCTCACTAGTGTGTTCTCCTGTCTTTTAAACAGGCGGTTCTAGTGAGGGGACCAAGAGTCCTAGGGAATAGAGAGTCCCGTGTGGAGTAGAGATAATTGGTGTGACTAATTACTGATTGAGACATTTAAATACTGGGGGGTTATCTGAGTGGTTTGGCAGTGTGACTTGAATTATTATCTTTCCAGTATTGATCTTGTAAGAATTTGGATATTCAACTAATGCTTTACTTGAAATAAATATTCTATTTTTTTTCCTCTGACTCTGATTTAATGACCTGTTAGAATGGAGAGAGAGGGAGAGAGAGGAGAGAGAGAGTCGAGAGAGAGAGGGGGGGGGGGGAGAGATTGTGTGTAGCCAATTCGCCTTAAACGCTCAGGTTTAATGCATACCAAATATTAAATACCCTTCGCTGGTACCATGGTGTCAGGTATGGGTAAATTATATACTAGATAATATCTATATATATATATATATATATATATATATATATATATATATGTATGTATGATGTAATATATATGTGTGTGTGTGTGTATACTAATATATCACAGAAATAAAGAGTCATTCTCTTCCTACTTGGTCTTTGCAACATCCCATAACATTACTTTTCCACTATTTCCCTGAACACCGTAAAACCCACTTTTATACTACTCTCGGATTGGCCATGAAGCCGGAACTTCTTCAGAACTTCAGACCATCGTTAGTTTTTGGGTTAACGGTCTCTTACAAACTTCCCTATTTCACTTCATTCCCGCCCTGCAACACGGAGGGAAACCGCTTTCATGATCTTGATAACTATTGTTTTTCTTCCCCGAGGGGCTAAGTGGAATCTATTTAAATAGGTACAAAATGTCACTTTCCCAATGTGGTCGGAGTGAGTTTCAGCATTCATTTCTTATTTATGATTTTAGGTTTTCAGGTCACTGGAGGACATCGTAACTTTCCAGTTGCTTTCCTGTTCGCCTTCGAGAATGACTTTTTCCTAAACTCTGCAGATTACCCCGGAAGCATCTAACTTTGTGTTGCTTTTTAGGTATGGAGGGTTTTGTGAAACTGCCGTTGTTTGTTTTGTTTAATTCAAGCACATTTCATTTTTCTTTCCAAATTACAAGGAAACTTTAAACATTTTAAAATATCAATGTCCCAGGAACGAACTACTTTTATGGCTCTAGTAAGGCTTTTCTTATACTATATATGTATAAATACACATGCGCGCGCACACACACACACACACACATACGCACACACACACACATATATAAATATATATATATATATATATATATATATATATATATATATATATATATATATATATATAATATATATATATATATA